>NW_008340588.1:2530970-2531797 GCF_000622305.1 Nannospalax galili
GAAGATTTTTCTTTCCCCTTCAACTATAATAGACATTTTGGCTGGGTATAGTAATCTGGGTTGGCATCTGTGATCATTTAAAATTGGAAATACTTTGTCCAGGCGCTTCTGGCTTTCATAGCTTGCACTGAAATGTCAGTTGAAATGCTAATGGGTTTTCCTTTATATGTGACTTGTTGTTTCTCTTTTGCAGCTTTCAGAATTTTCTCTTTGTTTTGTGCATGTAGTGTTTTTACTAAGATGTGCTATGGAGATTTCTGTTCTGGTCCTGTCTGTTTGGTGTTCTGTATGCTTCTTGTATTTGTATGGGCATGTCTTTCTCTAATTTTGGGAAATTTTCTTACATGATTCTGTTCAAGATCTGGTCCGTGCCATTATCTTAGGAGTCTTCTCTTTCTTGTCACCTTTTTGTATGCCTCTGGTTCATAAGTTTGTTTTTTTTATAGTGTCACACAATTCCTGCATATTCCATTCTTCTGATTTCTTAAATTTTTCATAATCTTTTCTTGAATGGTCTAGTTCATCCACTTTATCTTTCAGTCTTGATATTTTGTTTTCCATTTCATTCATCCTCTTGGTGAGGCTTTCTCCTGTCCTTTCTAATTGGCTTACTGAGTGACTCACTTCCTTCTTCATTTCAGCCTGGGTATTCTTCAATATTTCTAGCTCTTTTCTGAATTCATTCAGAAGTTTATCCCTATCTTCCTTCAGTTCTCTGATTTCTTTGCTTGTGTGGTCTTTAAATTCACTGAATTCTTTTATCATGTTTATAATTGTTCTTTTGAATTCCATGTCTTGTGTTATCTCTCGGGGGTTCTCATTATACT
>NW_008340588.1:2531830-2549026 GCF_000622305.1 Nannospalax galili
TGGTTTTTCATGTTATTATTTTTTCTCTGTGATTTTGACATGTGAATTTCTCTTTTAATTTCAGATTCTTGTGTGAGACTGAAGCCTTCAAGTTTAGGTCTGTTTCTTTTTGTAAAATTTATGTGCCTTCGTGGTTTACTTTTGGGGCATGAAATGCTGGTTTGTCTAAGCTTTTGGTTCTCTTTTGATTTTATATTGGAGTGGCCAGATTGCTTTTGTCTTCAGGAGTTCCTACAGAAGCCCAATTCAGATGAGGGTCAGATGCTCTCAGTCTTTCTCCTAAGGTCTGGATCCCTCCGGGAAAGATTTTGGTCTCAGGAATTTGGGGGTTTGCCTGGTCTAGGAGCAGGGCCCAAGAAAGATGCTGGTCTTGAGCAACTGGTGGCCATGACACTCAGAGATAAAAAGGGAAGTGGGGGAGAGCGGGAAGAGGCCCCAAGGGCTCCTGGGGACTGCACTGAGGAACTGGGTTTGTCTGGATGCAAAGGATCAGGAAGCACTGGTGGTTCCCCTGGTGTCTGTGGCACCAAGACAAGGAATGGGAGAGGACCCAGGCTGTGGGAGTGGGTGAATGTGGCTGTGGAATCAAGGCATGGAGGGCATGATTCACCTACCCCAGAGAGAGGCCAGAGTGTTGTGCAGGCCCAGGGTGAGGGGGTGACGAGGCCCAGAGGGCTCCTGGGGACCTCTAGAAGGAACTGGGTCTGTCTGGATGTAAGGGATCAGGAAGCAGTGGTGGCCCTGGGCCAAGAGGTCAGCCCAGCATCCAGGAAAGAGGCTAGTGGTCTGTGCAGCCCAGGGAAGCAGAGGGAGGTGTTTTTCTTTTTTTTTTTTTAATGTAACTTTAAAACTATTTGTTAATATTTTATCTGCAAAATAGATTTATTTTGGTTCCTTATTTGAGCAGCTTTCATTCACTTTGTGTGTTTTTTCAAAAAAATGTTTTCTTTCAAGTTTTGCTCTACATGGATTATATACTATAGCAGTAAACTAGTTTGAAGGGAACCCATTATGCTCCTGATATTTTACAAGGTTTGGTTATGAAATTTCTTTGATACCTAGCCTTCAACACATATTCTTGTTCTGAAACATAGTTACATTTAGAGCCATTTCTTTAGTTTAAATTATCAGATTTTGATAATGTGATATTTTCATGGGTAGATAGTTAATTCTTCAAATAATCTTGCAAAAAATTTTTCAAATTACTCATCATTTAATAAAAATATTGTGATGTAGTTTGTTAGGGTGTTGGTTATAAAAGTTCCGTTTTGACACTGCATTTCAAGCCCAATTCATGCAAATGTTTTATACTAGAATTACTTGTGGCTAGAGAGATGTCTCAGTGGATAAGACCACTGACTACTCTTGCAGAAGACCTGAGTTCATTTCATTGCACACATGGTGGTTAGCAGCCACCCCTAACTCTATTTTCAAGGAATCTGACACCCATTTCTGACCTCTGCAGACATTGCATGACACGGATGTACTTATATGAAAGCAGGCACTCATACACATAAAAACGATAAAATATTTTAAAATTAAAAAGAGAACAGTCCAGCCTCTATGGAAAACAGTGTGAGAACTCTTAAAAAACTTGAAATGAACCTACCATAATACCCAGTTATATCACCCAAAGTACTCATCCTTATGTAGAGACACTTGTACAACTATGTTTGTCACTGCTCTTTTCACAATAGCTGAGATAGAAGCAGCGTAAGGGTCCCTCAACTGACAAGTGGTTAACAAAAATGTGGTATATTTGCACAATGGAGTTCTATTCAGCAGTAAAGAAAGATGAAATAATGAAATTTGCAGATAAATGGATGGATCCAAACTACGATACTAAGTGAAATAACACAAACTCAGAAAAACAAATGACATATGTCCTCCTTCATATGTGGCTCCTAGCACCAAATCCTTTTAAATTCTAGGTCCTTTTACTAAGATGATGGTATACAGCAGTCCCTTCTGCATGAAATCACTACCATTATCATGACTTCAGCTGTGCCTGATCGCTAAACATAGCCACAATTGGGCTTGTTGGTGGTTGTGCTCATTCATTAAAGGACTGCTAAACAGTGTCACTGGACCCTCACCTGCGTATCCAGCCACTCTTCCAAGCCAACTACTCCAGGCTTGGAAGACAAAAGAAAAATGAGCAAGATCCCAATAGAGGAATGCTTTTGGAAGCCCTTGTCAAGAAACGCCAATGGATTCTCATATGAACATTTGAAAATTGCCCTGTTCTGACTTTTTTCTAGTTCCCTGTCTACAACTTGTAATGCTAACTACTCTTGCCTTTACTTCTCCTTCACATTTCCTATTCACCAGTCAAGGACTTTCTTTCCTCCCTACAGATAAGAGTTATGCAATTTGGGAGACTTTTAGATAGACCCACTAAAGAGGTTCTCCAATTGCCCCATCCTGCATCCCTGTTCAGCGTGGAAGAAGCCAGAGCAGTCTGTGTCCCTATTCCCTATTGGCAATTTGGGTAACCCCTTCAGAGGATGGCGTGATAGAAATAGGAGGTAGGAATTGGCTAAGCATTTAGGGTAAAAACTTCCCAAATAAATGTAGCAAGTTTCTTTGCTAAAAGTCAAAATGTCCTTGGTCCTGTTAACAACATACTCTGTTCCAAAAAGCCAAAAATGTCAAAAGCATTTGGGAGCTTGTATCTAACCCTTAAAAGATTTTAGGGTTACCTCATCAGAGCGGGGAATGTTGGAGGGGAGGCAGTGGGCATGAATTTGATCAAAGCACTTTATATGCATCTATGAAATTCTCAATAATTTTTTGCAAAAGTTAAAAAAAAAGTCCCTCCTAATTTATTTTATTGATTATTTTTATTTTATGTGTATGAGTGTATTACCTGCATGAATGTAAGTGAACCCTTATCATACACTGCCTGCAGAGGTCAGAAGAGAACTTCAGATACCCCTGGAACTGGAGTTATGAATGGTTGTTAGCCATCATGTGGGTGCTGCAAATAAACCGAAGACCTCTGAAGAGCACCTAGTGCTCTTAACCACTGATCTATCTGTCCAGCCACCTCCCCCTGCCCTAATTTTAATTACCAAGCATGAAGGAAGTCCATAGTGATAGTGTTAGTTTTCTTCTACATGAGAAGCTGAATGACAAATAAATGTTCTATGCATGTATCTTTGGCTAAAGAAAAATTTCTTGAAAATACAATCTATTAATGTTAAATACTTTTCATTAGTACCTGTCTTTCATAAGATTTATTTAGATCATTCCATTTGAATATTTACTGGACTGAAAATTCTGTGGGCAATTCTGAAAATAATTTCTTCCCGTCTTACTACAGTTTTTCTAATTTATTTTTTAATTATTCGGATTTATTTATTTTAATTTTATTTGTATGACTGTTTTGCCTGCACATATGCAAGTGCACTTGTATCATGCAATGCCTGCAGAGACCAGAAGAGGTGTCAGATCCCTTGGAACTGGAATTAAGGAAGGTTGTTAACTACAATGTGAGTGCTGGAAATTGAGCTTGTGTACTCTGCAAAAGGAGTCACTGCTTTTAACTGCTGAGTAATCTTTCCAGTTCAGATCTTTCCAAAATAAGTCCTCGATTTTCTTACATCAAATTCAATAGTGATGAATTTTTCTCTGCTGTGCATCATTCACCATGTATGCAAGAGTATGTATTATCATTATAATAAATAGTATTCTCCCATTTTATTAATAAATAGACATAATCTGAGTCTAGCATGTTAACCATAGAAAACATGAAAATAAATTCTATAATACACTAACATTTTCACAGTTCTACCTTATTTATGAACTGATGACTGGTTTATTTTCTGATTTGCTTAAACTCCATGAATTAGGAAGCATACAAATAGGCAAACAAATACGTGCTAGGGAATTGTTTTTGATTTCCAAGTTTTTATACTAATTTTTAAATTTTATGTGTATGAGTGTTTTGCCTGCATATATGTAAAGGGCACCATTTGCATGCTGTAGCATGCTGAGTAAATACTGGCAGTAAGGAGTGGCCATAGTAAAATAACGTACGACAAACTTAACAGCAACATCAACTCAAAGATAAGTAATGCAATAAAGTCAACTTCAATGTGTGAAGCATTATTCCACTGAGACAAAACGTGTTCATCTCATCGTTAAATGAATCCATTAAACTTTTAATTCCTTAAACCTACACAATATAAATTCAACTCTAGGGTCTAGAGAGATTGCTCAGTGGTTAAGAGCACTGGCTGCTCTTGCAAGAGGACCCAGGTTTGGTGCTCGGCACCCTCAGGGCAGCTAACAACCATCTTTAACTCCAGTTCCAGAGGAATCTGAAGTCTTCTTCTGACTTCCTCATCATTGCAGGACACAGGTACACTTACACACATGCAGCCAATATGTGTATATGCATAACATAAAAATAATAAATAAAATATAAATAAATAAACTGAACTCTAATTGTCAAAAAGGAATAAAGGCTTCACATGCACTTTTATTTGAGGTGCATCAGTGCAATACTAGTAAATAAAATGTCAAGCAACGATTTCTGAACTGTCATCTAAGAAAGAATCAACTATTTTCTCCTATATTCCATAGAAGTTTTATACCTCCTTTAGTGTCCCTGTTATATTTCTTTGTATTTAAATGTGCATAATTAATTTGACATACTTTTGAGTTTATTGATATCATAAACCATCTGCTATCCATCCATATAATTAAGGCATTTCACACTACATGTAGTAGGTGTTAATGCACTTGTTCTTAATGACCTTTTTAAAAATATGTTCCTCTTAACTGAAAATGTGTTCTATTCGCAATGCCCACATGCATGTATTGGTTTTTAACATTTATTTATTGCTTGTTTATGCATTTTTGTGTGAGTATGCAACATGCCTGGGTGCATGTGTGGAGGTCAGAGGACAATTTTTAAAAGTCGGTTTTCTCTTTCCACCCTTTGGAACCTGTGATGGAACTCAAGTCATTTGCCTTGGCAGCAAGTGCTCTTACCTGCTGATCCATCTCCTGGCCTGTGTTGCTGATGTGAAGGCATTTTCATAAAGAAAACATTAGAACAGGGTGATTTATGGTTACATCAGTGAAAGGACTATTGCCATGATTCTTAGATTCTACAATACCTAAGGGAGCCTCTCCCATACATACAGGGTATATTCAAATTTACCCCCAGGTACCAATATCTCTCCATAGATAAATATCCCCACACAGAATCCCTGAGTAGATACTATGTTGGCAACTAAGTGATGTGGGAATTCCAGAGGAATTAATCATAGGCCATCCTGACCTTAAATTTTCAAAGGTAAAAAGTTGTGTTATACAATTAAAGACCTGGGATTCCTATCACATGTAGCTTTCAAGAATGACTAGATGATAGCGTCCCCAACAAGAAAGGAAAACTCCATCACTGATCTTTTGAAGTAGAAACTACCAAACCCCTGCCATGGATCTTTGTCCTTTACATCGGGGACTATTGTACATTAGTGATGTGTCATTGTGTGAAGAGAACTCTCAGTGGTTTTTGGACCTGGTGTACACAGGTGTCTAAATCTCCACTATCCTAAGACATCTGAGTTTATATTCCAAGGGAACTCCACACAATCTTCATGGCATTTCAGTCAAGAGTAGAAAAGGATACAGTTTAATTTCTGCAACAATTAGAGAGCTTTTCAAATACTGCCAGGAGTGGTGCTTCTGAAGACACTTTTATTTGCATTACAGAAATGAATGAATTGGCTTGCTATAACTCAGGCTGGAATAAAATTATTTCGAGGTATTACTTAAGGAGAATGCCAAATGGGAAACTGTACAGCAGTTGATGCTAATCAAGATGGTAAAGACACTATGAAATCAACTAAAACAAGGTCCAGAAGAACTGTGTGCAGGAAATGATAATGTTTTATGAGAAGAACTCATCATCTCCATGATTTCACCCTTCAACAGTCCAAATTGGACTGTATGAAGTGTAGCTTCAGTCCACTGGATGCTCCCCATGTACTGCCATCATTGAAAGGCCCAGGTGTCACACATTAAGGCCTCCAGTCCTGAAATTGAAAACATATAACAGACACCTGATTCTCATTTTGCATCCCTAGACCTGGCCAGTGGTGGTTTATTCTACTGCACTTTTCGCTGATTTCCAGAGATGGTCTGCCTTTGACTTTATAGTTCAGGTAGAGGCCCTCATCTCCCTACAGGAATCCTAAATAGCCCATGTAACGTTAAATTCACTGTTGGAAGGCAAATGCGGCTTCCAATTCCCTCCTCCCATTGTCCTTAGGACAACCTAAGGCAAGAATACTCCAAAACTGCAGTTTGGAGGATATTAGTCAGTTTATTGGACTTGCTAACTGAGCTTCCAGCGCTGGTTTACTTGCAGAAGAGTGGATGTTCCCCCCATTCATGGCTGCGCTGCAAAGTCCACACCCAAACATAAATCTTGTGGCTTCCCAACAGCCACACAAAATGGCGAGAGACCTGCCTCCTGGCATTCTTGTCTTATTTGTCCTTAGCTCTCCCACTCCCCGTGAAGCTAAGGTCAACCGATTGTGTGGGAGGGGTAATTAGACTCTTTCCGAGGAGCATGGGAAGGAGGTGTGACAGCAGTCGAGAATTAGGACTATGTGATGTGACGCAAAAAGTGAACGTGTATTATTGCCACAGATAAACATTGCTGTAGGGCAGTTTCAAGAAAATTGCAACATTCTCTCCTGGAAGAAGGAGGGAGGCTCCTCAGATTCAGGAAATAAACAAGCTTACAAGTCCAGTGACAGAAAAAGAGCCTTGTGCTTTTTCTTGCTTAGATATCCATAGCCCCTCCCTTGATGCAGCTAAGGTCAACCAATTGGATGGGAGAGGTAATGGGCTTGACTTCTTCCATAGAGCACTGGAAGGAGGTCTGACCATGGCTTGTTGTCATAGGGTCAGAGGAACTTCTGGGGTCCACAATCTTTGCCAACAAGGTCTCCAACAGCCAAAATTCAGGTGATGCCAGATTGGGTACTACATACATGATATATCATTAAATAGGGCAGTCTAGAAAAATAGTGCAAGAAAATTTAAATTATTCACTTAACAGGATCAAATATGGATCTTTGCTCTCCACAAAACACAAGGGCCTCTCACCTCAATCAAGTCCTTGGATTATATAGTATAAATATTCTCATTATAGTCAAACACTGTTTAATCACATTTAACTACTCAGGTCCTCAAGCACAATGTCTGGCACCCTTTGCTCCCCTTTTGGCAGAATCTGGTTGTATATTTAGTGTTATTCCTCAAATCTATGCCATCACTTATAGATTCATTTATTCCAGGTGAGAGAAATCCCAAGATGGGGCATTAAAATTGGCTCAACACGGCATACCACAGGCACTGCCTCTATTGCCCATGGTCTCGACTCTCAGTGAAGTTGCTAGCAATATGAACCATGTCTTCTGAAAGCTATTGCAGTGACATGATAAGATTTGGTTACCCAGCAGATTTCCAGCAGGCAATTGCCCAAATCTACAACATACATTCCACTAAGATACCAAATATTAATAAACCTTTGACATCTTTAAAGACAGAGCTGCCACTGCCCCCTGACGGTTATTTTGTGTGCACAGGTTTCTGCAATGTTTTGGTGTGCTTTGTTTCCTGTAGAGACAGCAAGGTTACAGATGCCTTTCTTTTAAAATGCAAATTGTACCTTTTGAAAGGACTAAATATGATTCCAGAGGCCTTTGTAAATTACAGAAGGAAGTGGCTCCTGGCCAGCTCAGTCTCTTATCCACCCTCCTCGAATAACAGATGGCTCCTTTCCTATTACCTTCCCCTAGGACTAGGTAGGAAGCCACTTAGGACCTGAATAGAAAGAGACTCAGGATATTTCACAGACTGCAGCACAAGAACTATACATAATGGGGAAAGATGGGAACCTCTAGAGCCCTTTCAACTTCACAAACTGGTGGAAGAGTTTTGGCAGTGCACTTGGTTCATACGGACAACCAAGTACATGGTTTTCACGAATTAGGAATTCTCATTGATTCTCAGATGGTGACTCATGTTCCATCTGTGCAAGAGAAACAAATATCTGTCAAACATTAAAACAAGCCACTCCGTGGCTCCCATATCTCACAAAAATTGGCCTTAGCTACGCTTCCTAATTTCAAGTAACTTGTCTCAGTGTGCACCAGCTTTTAACCACACTTCAATGACACTGCAGAGCTTTTGCAAAGAAGTTCTATGTAGAGAAACAAAACAAAATAAAATCCTGGTGTGTCATCCTTAGTGACAAAACGGGCCCACATAACCACACCCCCGGGCCCTCAGCTCCTTCAGAGTGGAACTATTGGAACTGACTTCCCTTGACTTGGTCCTTAGCTAGTTATGAGCATCCAAATGAATTTGTCCCCAAATGGAACTTTATATATTCCCTTGCTGAAGAAGTTTGCTTCAAACCTGTCTTTAGATAGGCAAACTCCAAAAGCATGCCCTGCAGCTTCCATTGGAGTCACTAGAGATCTCCATTCCTTATGGCAAACATTTTCAGAACTCCCCCTCTACTTTCCTACATGACAAGTGGCAGCCAAATCTACAATGATATTCTGACATCATTCCCTTTTAAAGAGCCACAAGTAACTGATTCTAATCAGATGACCTACTTTATGGTTCAGATGGGCCAACAGTGTGTACATGAACTTTGTGTACTGTGCGATTCCCATCAACCCTGTTTCCCTGAAATGAGATGCTGACTGAACAAATCAACTGCTGTGGAAATATCAACTGCTCAAATTCTTCATAGGATGTGTTGCCCTAAGAAGAACATATCCTCTTACCCCATGTTCTCATCCCTCTAAATTCACTGCTTGCCAGATTGGACAAAAAATACAGTCATGATGTCAGACCTCCAGCATTATCTCCACTGATAGTCTTTGATGACATGATTTCAGTCAAGTAGAGAAACAATCACCAAAAGAACAAGCTTTAACACTATATTTTTAAGTTCTCAGTTTTAATTTCTGTCCACTTTCCTCCAGTATTCACTGTGTACCAAATACTAATTTATCAATTATGGTCCCCTCACTATAGCTGTCAAATGTCAAAACTCATCTGCTTTACACCTTAACATTTTTACTCTGGAGATGTAGATGGTCCCTGACAGGATGTCCAAATTATACTTACTGGATACACGTAATAGTTAGCTGCCGCTAGTGTTCTGGACTTTGGACAAGAGGTAGAAATCACTGCACTGAGACATAGAATAACATAACAATATGAAACACTACAAGATGTAAGTCAGTTGCATTTTATGGGTACCATTCATATGTGAAGAACGTCTAATACTCAATCATGAAAACTTTTATCAATAAGGCACAGTGTTCTGGATGGAAGCCTCAAAAATACAGAGGCACAAGGCTATCCCTGGCACTGACATTCAACCCAACAACCTTCCTGGGATTATATAAGTACTTTTTCTAAAGGTCAAGGCACCCATTATTACAATGGGGAATGCTTATTGTGGCTACTGTTATTATTGCTTTTTGAGTAGTAAGGCTGCTTACTGTGCCTCAAAGGCTAGAAAATCCAGATTTGAAAACCTTTCATCAGTACCTTATTGGTTTATGAATGCAACCAACAATGTCAAGGATATTGCTTGAAATTCCTTCTAAATTATCTAATTTGTCATATAGTATCAGAGCACTGGTGATTCTAAACCTTCACACAACTGAAATAAAATTATTTTCTTGAACAATTGGGCGAATGAATGAACCCCCTGTCGGACATACAACAGGTCAAATATATCTGCTCAGATATTTTAGCTCTCCTATAAGAAGATAAAACCTTTCCCTTAGGAAAGGGATTCCGTAAAAAAGCCACCACTTGGCACACAATTGTGAGGAACATACTTATGCAATTTGGATGGAAATCTGAGTTAGAAGCAGCAAGAAGCTTTGCATGTTATTCAACTAAGCTTGAGTGAACCCTTTTGGACTGCCCTTAGTTGTACAAGAATGTATGACCACCTTGAGCAGGATATTTACTGGATCCAGTATAGCTGATAGTATTTATTACCTAATAGAGAACTGTCTGACCAGCTGCCAGTGAAGTTCCTATATCCCAGAACCGCTTAGAACAGCAACATCTTTTCTGACCAATTAAAATTCAGTTTCTGGTAGAATTTATTATTTCTTGACCAATACTGCACATCTCTTCAAAATTCCTCCATTCTCTAGTACTGCTTCTCAATCTATAATGTCTGTATATCCATATACTGATATTATAGCATGGTAATATCAATGCTAGGGCTGGAACTGCCACTTCACAGGGAGAATACCTATGCCCAGCCTTCATACATATCCTTCTGAGACAGCAAAAAGAATGTTGGTGGTTAGCAAAAAGAAAAATAAAAAAATAGTCAGAATTTATTCTGCCAGAAGTCATTATTCAAGGCGGTCATCCATTCTTGGGCTTTCAATATTTCAGCACGCATGTTTTAAATTCTTGTAATGGTGGCTAACTGGTGGGTTGCTTTATTTGGGTTACTATGGAACATCCATAAAATGGTGGCAGCAATTTATGGTCCTGTCACAGATTTCAAAACTAGTTCAACTGTGAAATGACAGTCACCCGGAAGAGAATATATAGATGTCCAACTAAGATATAGTGCACCATTTTGGACTGGAAACAAATTTATTTATTTTAATATTTAATAATATTCCTCTTTGATCTCACTCATTTTACATCTGCTAATCTCAGGCTATATCAAGTTACTTAACTAGTATTTTATTTATTACTATTATTGTATGTGTATGAGTATATTACATTCATGTAGGTAGGTGCACCCACGTCATGCAGTGCCTGCAGAGGTCAGAAGAAGGTATCAGATCCCCTGGAACTGGGGTTCTGGATGGTTGGTAGCCACCATGTGGACACTGGGAATCGAACTCTAGTCATTTGCAAGAGTAGTCAGTGCTCTTAACTGCTAAACCATCTCCCCAGTCCTCCAGTGGTCAAAAGGAACCAAGGGAACAAAAGAACATGCTGAAGAACTACAGGCTTTTAATGGATGCTGAGGGAGGGAGAATCATTTCTTTTTCCATAGCCATGCTCCCTGGGAACTTTTGTAATCCCAAATGGGCAGTCCTATACACATGAACTATACACTCAAACACCACTAAATGGACTCAGTGCAATATATGTGAGTGTTTGTGTATGTATGTGTGTATGCATGTATAGGTAACAATAAAAATCAGAGAGGAGGAGGAGAAATTGTGAGGGAGTGAGAGGGACATGGAAGGAGTTGGAAGGCAACTGGGAGGGATAGAAATAATGTAAATATAATACTCATGTATGAAATTCTCAAAAAATAAATTATTATTTATAAAAAATCAAACATAAATAAAATCTTAAAAGGCTGCAATAAAATCTAATTTTGTATCACAGTAAATGAGAAATAACCCAAACTCAACCTGAAGATATCAGAATGAAAGAAGTTAAAACTACACCAGAACTAAGAAACATAGAAAATAGAAAAAGAATAGAAAATTCAACAAAATGAAAACCTGGCTTTTTCAAAAGAATTTTTTTTTTAATTCAAAAATGAATAAGAAAATGGAGAGGGGCTGGAGACATGGCTCAGAGGATTAGAGCACTGATTGCTTTTGCAGAAGACCCCAGTTCGATTCCCAGCACCCACATTGTGGCTACGAACCATCCTTAACTCCAGTTCCAGGGGCATTTGAAGCCCTCTTCTGACCTCCGTGGCATTGCATGACACAGGTGCACTCACAAACATGCAGTCAATACTCTCATACACATAAAATAAAATAAAAATATATATATATTTTTAAAAAAGAAAATGGAGAAATTCAATGCAAATAAAATCAGAAATGAAATGAAACATATGATGGAGCATTGGTTTTAAAATTATTTTTTATTTTATATGTATGAATGTATTGCCTGCATGTATGTAAGTGCAGCTGTGTGGTGCAATGCTTGTGGAAGTCTGAAGAGAATACTGAATCCCCTGGCACTGGAGTTACAGATGGTTATTAGTTGCCATGTGTGTACTGTAATAAAACCCACATCCTATGCAAGAGCAGCCAGTGCTCCTAAGTCCTGAGCCATCTCTCCATGCCACCACAATTTTTTTTTAAATCATGAAATTACTCTATATTATTATTGACCAACAAATTAGCTTAGAAGGAATAAGAAAATGCCTAGAAATATGCAACTTATGCAAAAAAAATGAGGATGGAATAGGAAGGCCTAACACCCTCACAATTTATAATGAGATTGAGTCAATAACCTGAATCCAGGAAATAGTGACCTACGTAAACCAGAAAGATGACTTCAGCACTGGGTGGTAACAAACTTCTAAGAACAACCACCAATTCTTCTTAAACTAATAAAAGAATAAAAAGTAATAAAATTTAAATTGAAAACCAGCAGTCGCTTGGTTTCAGGCCACATGTACACACCACAGGGGACTGCAAAGACAAAGCAAGCAAAAACACCCATGGTTCATTATTCGTCATGAGTATAGAGACAAAGCTCATGCACCAAATGATTTCAATATAAATCTAGCAGCACAATAAATGGATTACACTAACTAACAAAGCCATGTTGGATTTATTCCTAAGAAGCCATGATGGTTAAACATAAACAGGTCAATTGTAGTGATATATCATGCCAGCCCAAACTCATGGAACTAAAGATACAAAATCTCAACAGGTACAGAGAGAAAGACTGGCAAAATATAAAACTCTTTCATGATTAAAATGAATTCAGTATACTAGGTACAGAAAGAGTTTGTCAGATAAAAGACAGATGTAACCTTCTCACAGCTAATAATCAAAGGTTAAAAACTGAGAACTTTGGGGGCTGCAGAGTTAATAGCACTGACTGTTTTTTCAGAGGACCCAGGTTCAAATCCAAACACCAATGTGGTGTCTAGCAGCGGTTCGTAACTCCAGTTTCAGGGATTTTGGTGCCTTCTCATTTCTGTGAGCATTGCAGGACAAGGGTGCGCCTACCTACATGCAGGCAGTACACTCATAAACATAAATAAATAAATTAAATAAATATTTTCAGTTGAACACTTTTTTGTAACATTTTTACTTAACAGACAATAAAACAGAAACAAAGGTAATAATATTCTATAGCTTGATCAAAGTGCTCTGAAATGGTGCCCCTCCTGCCATTGGGAAGGTGGGAAAGAAGGTCTATATTGGCCTCCTCTGAACTGCTTTTACATGACAAGCAGGTGACATTTAACTTTTTAAAACTGAAATGGGTTTTTGTTTGTTTGGTTGGTTGGTTCTACTTAAGTACACAGTTAAATAGAAGTTTGGTATGATTGAACTTTTGTTTTCACAGGAAATGCTGTGTAATATATGGTGACACATACAGTTTTAGTGTGGTTAATGGAGGATGCTTTCATGATTGTGAGGAAAACAAAAATACAAAGATGTGCACGGTTCAGAGGCATTTGCAATTTGTACTTAGTTTCAAGATAGTAGGTAATGAAGACGTGAAAACTGAGCTATTTTATTGAAAAAAAAAAACACTTGCAAATGTTAATTGTTTGTTATCACCACATCACTCTTTAATTTCCACATCATTTTTACTAAAGTTTTAGTCTCTGAAATATTTTACATTTAGAATTATTTCTCTTCGAACCTTTCTTTATTGGCACCTGCAGTGCGTGGGCTTTCTCTCAGCTTCAGATGCCGAATTAAGTCTAATTCACTTCATTGTTGGCAAACAAAGCATACTTCTCTTTGAACCAAGAATTAAAGTGATTTGGCTATCCTGAAAATACACCATAAATCCTCCAAAATGCTTCCATGAGAACAGGTGCCGGGATGAAAGTCCATCCGTATGTTGTCACATCATTTTGATTTGTTACTTTCCTTTTAAGTTTCCAATTGAATATACATAAAGAAGAATCTTTAAGCACTGCACATAGAAAATCCTTGCTGAGTATTTTGGATGAGAGTGCAAACTCATCAAAGATGATTGAGCTGGATGAAAGTGCCTAGATGTTGGTTTTCCACAGATGTACTGAGAATCATTAGCACTAGGCTATGATGAGCTCAAAAACATTTCAACTTTTCAAAACATAAACATCACCAAGGATGGTATGCAAATTGCAGTGATGGTGGTAAGAAAGCTTTAGTACCATCATAATATTCCATTTTAAAGTGAAAACATCTGTGAAATACAGTAATTCATTATCATCAACGGATTCTTCAGGGTGTTTTCTTTTTCCATAGGAACATATATCTGTAATGAAGAAGAACCTTAAAATCAAATAAAGTTAATGGTACGGTGATACCATATCTTTTATTTAGGAATAGTAACCACTTCATTTTGTTTCTTCAACATCCCTTGCATATATCACTGAGAAAAAAAATGTGTAATTGCATTAGATCCTAGAGAAAGAGACATCTTACACTTATTAATGATGAAAACTTTAGATTTCCTTCCTTTGAAACAAAAGGAATATTTGTGGACTCACAAATTTCATTTCAATTCCCCAAGGTTACAGGTTTTACTTCAATGTAGATAATGGGAAGCAAAATGAGAATTTCCCCAGGATTCCCTCTCTTAGATACTCCTCTACAGCTAGACACAGAAGTGTTGGATACTGTTTTGGTGGTTTGAATGAAAATGTCCCTCAGAAGCTCCAGGTATTTGGACATTTTTGTTCCCAGTTGGTGGCACTGTTTTGGGAGGCCTTAGAAGGTGTGGCTAACCTGGAGGAAGCATGTCACTGGGGTTGGGCTTAGAGAGTTCTTAAACCTTGCTAGATCTCCAATCATTCTCTTGCTTCCTGTGCCTGCTTGAAGATGTGAGAGCTTAGTTTTCGCTCCTCCAGCCAACTCTGCCATCATGCCTCCCTGCCTTGATGGACTGTAATTTCCCTGGAACAATTTGCTCATAAAAATTCTTCCTTTCATAATTTACTTTGGTCAGTGTTTTTTATCACAGCAACAGAAGGGTAACTAATACAACTATGAAACTTAAACACCAAATATTTTCTACCTCCAAGATGTAAAAAGATCATTCATTAATACTTCACACAACATTAATTAGATTTTTATCATTGAATACTTCTACCAATGTTTTGAAATTTTCAGTAGTTAATCTTATGTTTGGCACCAAATAAAATGGTTATTTAAGCCAGGCGTGGTGGTGCACACCTTCAAGCCCAACACTCAGGAGGCAGAGGCAGGTGGATCTCTGTGAGATTGAGGCCAGCCTGGTCTACATAGGGAGTTCCAGGACAGCTGGGTCTACAGGAAGACCCTGTTAAAAACACACACACACACAAAGAGGGTTATTTAGAGTGTGTGGAAAATGCTTTTCCTGTTAAGACATCACTATAGGTAGTATTTACCTGTTCTGTTCACTACACACAGGCTGTACAAATTTGATCCTAAAAGACTACTGAAATGCATTTGTATAGACTTTCTTTTTATTCAAAAACTTTAGCTTCATTGTAATGCATTTCTGTCCCAATTTTTAATGTATATTTTTGTTGAATTTTTGTGTATTTCATAAAATACATCTTAATCATCTTTACAGACCCCCCCCATAGCCCACTCCACTGGATTTCATGAATTCTGACATATACGTTAATGCCTAGTGTGTCAACTTAGTGTACCCAGATGTCCTTCAGTGAAAGTTCATCCACTGAGATCTATTCAGCCTATCTAGAGCCTCTCCCTCGCAGGGATTAACTGCCAATAGTCCCAAACTGAAGTTTGGGCTCCTGCCCATTTCTCCAGTTCTATGTCGGATTTTTGTCTGCTTGAGTTTGCATGGGTCTTGTGCATGCTGATGCCATTACTGTACGTCCATATGAAAGGTCTCAGGAGCCTGTAAGACTCCATTTCCATATGATCATGCACCTCCTTCCTGGGTCTTACAATCATTTCACCCCATCTTTCACATTGATCCCTGAGCCCTGGGCGGGTGAAGTTTAATATAGGAGTCCTGTTCAAAGGCCTCTACTCTGTAGACTCTTACTCTCTACACATTGGTCCCTAACTTTTAAATAATAGGAATTTAGTTAGTATGCACCATGACATTGTGGGTGGACATTTTAGCTTGCTACTAGGTTGAAATGCTAAATGATATAGATTTTTTTTTCCAAATTTCAGATAATAGAAAAATCTAGAAACCATCACTATAATAATAACTGTATCTTCATTGTTACTGGCGATACAGAGTTAAATGAGAGAGAATGACAAGCTAGACATGATGGTTGGGAATCACAGGGGTGCAAGCAGTCATCCCTGGTTAAGGAGCACTCTGTCCTGGAGCACACAGTGCTGGCAGAAATTGTAAATTTCACCTTTGTTTATGCCATCTTTAATCTTCTGGGCAGCATGCCACAGCACACTTCCATTAGGAACTGAGGAGTAGGGTGATCCTATTATCGTACCTCTTAGGGATAATGACAACAGTAAAAATGTTTTCAAATTCCTGATTTCACTTTGCTCTTTACTCTGATGTAATAGCAGTGTATGTTGGAGAGCAAACTTTTTTAAAACTTTCTTTTTTGCCATCTGAGTTCCCCAAAATATTAGAGATCTTGTTTAAATTCATGACTGAAAGAGTATGAACCTTGTATTGCTTCTCCATGAGAAAGGAGGCTAAATCATTCAAATCTACTAAGATATGACACATCACATTACATCATTCAGAATCTCCATATTGTTGGATATTTAAAAAATCTTAAGCATGTGTGTGTGTGTGTGTGTGTGTTTAGTTCATGCTGTGGCAGAATTATACATCTGAATGAGACCAGAGGTCAACCTTGAATGTCACTCTTCAGGAGCTATTCACTTTGTTTTTAGAGATGGGGTCTCTCACTGGGATTCAATGATTGGGCGAGGATGACTGACCAGCAAGACCAAAGGATCTGCCTTTCTCCGTCTCTCCAGACTTTGGAGAGCAAGAGCATGAAACTATGCCTGTATTTCTTTAATGTGAATTCTGGAGACCAGATTTGGGTCTTCATGATTGTGTGACATGGACTTTACCAGCTGAACTATCTCCTCAATCATAAATTCCTAAAGTAAAAAAATATATTACTATTAATCTTAAAATAGAAATAATTTTACAATTAATTAAAAAATAAGCTAAGTGTAGGTTGTAGCATTAGGGATTAATTATTATTTTCAAAAAAAGCAG
>NW_008340588.1:2549101-2601741 GCF_000622305.1 Nannospalax galili
AGATGATTTTGGATCTGTACATAGAATGATATAAAAATTTAAATGCTACCTCATACAAGTCAAAAATCACATGCACAAGCCACAAATGCATGTCTTCAAAATTATTAGATAGTACTAATTTTAAAAAAATCTTTAATTTCTATTTTTTTGTATATCATATAGAAATAAACACGTCTTAAAGGATTAGAAAACTTCCAGAAATACATACATATGTAATTTCCCTTATGCTTCCCTGTGCAAAAATAGTTTTGAGAGAATATAAACAAACCAACATACTAAGAAAACTGTCTGAATGAGCTCAGTTGTTCATTTATTATGGTTAGCTTGCTTTAAGCAAATCATAGTCAAAGGTGTTAATTAAAAATATTTACTTAATATAAATAAATGTGATAAAACACTCTGCTATATTGTGACACAATATTTAATTTTATTCAAATATTTTTACAAAGTTTAATTTTGTGTTGTCTTACTGATTTGGCATGGGAGATGAATTTATAACTAATTTTTGTTCTTTATTTATAAATAATCCACTTATTAGAAAATGATATACTGGATATAAATTTTGTTTTCACCCTCATATGATTAATTGCTATTGTAATTAGCTACCCAGTACAAACTAGTGAGTCCCAGAAAATATATGAAACAAAATTTCCAATTTTACACCAAAGATACCATGTGTGAGAGAAGGAAAAATGTCAGGTGTTCTACAGTCTAGCCTAGTGTCTAGGGTCTGGATCTCAGGATGTTAAACAACCCAGCAGTCTCACCTGAATTGAGGTGGACTAAAACAGCAATCAGGAAAATATAATTTTTAGAGCCAAATATTACAGATGGGCAGTCCTGCAGTGTTTCATTTCCATCTGTGGGGTTCTTTGAAGTTCTCAACAGGGTACAGTTGTGTGTAAGTGAGAGAGGGAATCATCACAGTTGAGTAAGAAACCATCAAGAAGCTCCAGGTATGGTGAACAAGTCTCTGGGAAGGCCGAGCAGATTTTGTAGTCCCAGGAGTAGAGATGTTGAGGTCTATGGAGACGCTGGATAGCAGCCTCAGCAATATGCCTTCAGAAAGAGGTTAAATTGCACATAGAATAAAGAGTTCTCTGCAACCACAGTTTAAACAAACAAACAAACAAACAACCTTACAGCAAACATTGACAAGATTAAGCATATTTCCAAGTGACTGAGCTACATGTTTAAATATATCTTGATATTCATGAAAGAGATACAAGCCCTTGTAGAGGTCAGTTTAAAATGTTACTGGCACACAAACTTACATTGACAATATGTAAAGCACTCCAGACATATAAGCCATAGCAAGGGGTAAAATTAATAAATATCAGTCAGAAATGGTGAACATCATGGAAGATTAGTAAAGACCTTAAACATAGTATAACATTGTTATAAATATTTAAAGAAATAAAGGAAAATTTATATACTGGGTGGAGTTTAATGCCCTAGGTGCCTACACTAAAAAAATCAGAAGTAGTACAAATAAATGACTTAACGGTACAAATCAACAATTTGTTATGAGAATAGCAAATATCAAGGCAGAAGTTAACAAAACAGAAACAAAGGAAACAATACCAAAATAATCAGTGACTGTAACTGCTAATTCTTTGAAGAGATAAGCAAGAAATACAGTCTCTAGTTCAGTTAGCCAAAAGCAAACCAGCAAATCCAAAACAAAGTCAGAGATGAAATGGAGAAAATCACAACAGACACCCAAAAGAACAGGCCATTATAACAAAATATTTCAAAAACTTATAATCTATCAATTTGAAAAGCTAAAAGAAATGGATGAATTTCCAAATTCAGAGAAACCACCAAATTTAAACCAAAAAGAGTTCAACAGCTTAAACAGACCCATAAGAAATAAAGAAATCAAAACAGTAATACAAAGCCTCTTGACTAAATAAAAGCCTAGGCTCCAGTGTTTTCACACTAGAATTTTATCAGACTTTCAAAGGAAATCTACAACCAATACTACTTAAATTATTTAAAAAGATATAAACAAAGAGAGAACTCCAAAATCCCTTCTATGATGGCAGTATTACTCTAATACCAAAACAAGAAAAAGACACACACACACACACACACACACACACACCAAAAAACAAAATTATAGGCCCATATCCTAATGATCATAGGTGCAAAAGTTCCCAACAAAATTCTTGCAAACCATGTACAGGCAAACATCAAAAGTATGATCCACCAAGACTAAGTTGTATTTATTCCAGAGACGTAAGGAAGGTCAAATAGATGCAAGTCAAAAAAGTAATAAATCATATAAATAGGCTTAAAGACAAAAACCATATGATCATCTCAATAGATACAGAAAAGGCCTTTGACAGAAACCAACATGAATTCATAATAAAAATCCTAAGGACTTTGGAATAGATGGAACACATGTCAACATAATTTAGGCTATCTCCAACAAACACACAACCAACAACATTCTAAATGAAGAAAAACTGTAAGCATCCCCATTAAAATCAGGAACTATATAAGGCTGCCTGCTAGCCACATACTTTTTCAATATAGTGTTTGAAACTCTAGCTAGATCATTGAGACAAGAGAAGGAAATTAAGGTGATATTTATTGGAACAGAAAGGTCAAATTACCTTTATTTGCAAATGATATGATTTATACATAGGAGATCCCAAAAATTCCACCTGAAAACATCTAGAAATGATCAATACTTTCAACAAAGGGGGAGGTTACAAAATCAATCTACAAAAATCAGTATTCTTCCTATGTAGAAATAACAATCAGAGAAAGAATTCAGGAAAATTCTTCCATTCACAATATGCTAAAAAATGTATCTACAGATAAACCTAATGAATCACATTGAAGATAAATTCAATGAAAACTTAAAATCTTTGAAGAGATTGAGGAAGACACAAGGAAATAGAAAGACCTCCTGTGCTCATGTGTTGGTAGTATCAATATAGTGAAAATGACCATCCTACCAAAAGCAATTTACACATTAAATGCAACCCCAATTAAAATCCCTATGATATTCTTGACAGAAATAGAAAAATCCACCCTAAAATTCATATTGAAACACAAAAGACCTCATATATAGTCAAAGAAATTCTGAGCATAAGACCAATGTCAGGGGATTACCATACCAGATCTCAATTTATATTACAGAACTATAGTTATAAAAACATTGGCACAAAAACAAACTTGTATATCAGTGGAAGAAAATAGAAGATCCAAACATGGGTATTCAAAATATTAAATGGTTGGGATGGAAAGATGGCTCAGCTTTCATGAGCACAGCCTGCTCTTGCAGAGGCTTTGGGTTTGGTTCCCAGCACCCACATGACAGCCAACAATCATTGGTAACTCCAGTTCTAGGGGATCCCACACCCTCTTATGACCTCTGCAGGCATTGCATAACATGGGTGTCCTTTCAAAGAAGTGAGCAACCTCCCTCACAAGACACTAGAGCACATATTTTAAGGTCTAGAGGAATAGGAGAGCAGTGTCCTGCCATATAAACAATTGATATAGGGGTATTTGTACACTATTTGTTTAGAACAAGTTAATTGAATATAAAGTGTATGAACTCAGTTTCAAATCCCATCCTCAGTAGTGTATTAAAAACATTTATAAATTAATCAACTGGATTCACATATAAAACAATGCTAGATACAATAATTTTCTCTATCTCTTCAAAATACTGTAATATATATTAATATACTCATATTGGACTTCCAAACTCTACTATAATAGCCCTGCATTAATAAGGTAAAGGGGTTAGAGAAAATAATACCAAAACTCCAACATGATTTTCTGTAATATTATAATGAGAAAATTGGTTATTGGTTTACAGATCTAACAAATTTGGCAAATTGTTCATTTATTTCATCCCAGATTCATATCTGAGAGCTCATACTAATATATGAAACATGTGCATCTCTCACAAATGAGTATCTTAGACTACAGTAAACTCTGTGCCTCTGTGTTTTAAAGAATGTTGCTTCGTCTTAGAAATTTACCACATTGATTTGTGTGGTGGATATGCATGGCACAAGACTGTCTATTAGGTCATCAATGTCCTGAATTCCTTATGTCTTACTATGTTCCAAAAATACTGTCCTTTCAATCCCTTGATCGCCAAGCTTCTTCCTACCTCATAGCAGTTTCTTTATCTGGACATTTCAATGGCAAATCTTTGCACAGGTTACTCCTTGGTATCATTCAGTTCACGTCTCACCTCTTCAGAGATGCTTTTCTTATTAAAGATCCTAAAGATATTCCTTCCAACTCATTAATTATTTAATTCATTTTCACTACCTTACTTTGCTTTCAGAACTCTCCCTTTCCTTAAAAATGCTCTTTAACTTAAAAAAAGAAACTCATTATACATGTCCCTCAGCCTGTATATCTATGAGGTCCTGAATACAAACATGTGGTCATTTAAATTTAAATTAAGCTGAAAATATAATGGTTTGGTCTCTCATATTAAATAAAATCGAAGGTATTGTGCTAATCTAATATTCTAAAACATCTAAGGGACAGCATATTGGAAGGCACAAACTATTTTTATCTTTTCAAAGAGCTCTAATAAATATTTCTGCTCTATCTTGTAAATTTCAACTGTTAAGCCTTCACCCATTTTTTCACTGTCGTATGTCTAGAACATAGAACAATCCAAGAAACACAGCAAGAATTAACAATCATATTCATGGATTAGACAGCATTGTCCAGTCATAACAAGAATCTGCTCTACTTTAAAAAATGAGCAAATACCAAAAGGCAGAAGTTCTGTCACAGACACAAAGGATACTGCACATCCTAGATAATTATAACTTCAGAAAACTCAGTTCGCTGTTTTCTAACTGTGTCTCACCTCTTTTGCGTCAAATAGGCATATCTAAGGAAACAGAATACCATTATAGAAAATGCCTATTTTATCTTTCCCCAAGAGATATAAGAAGATGTTTCATCCTTAAAAATAGAGAAAGCACTTATGGAGAAAAATCAGTTGAAAATAAAGAATAATTACATGTAAATGGAAAACATGATTGGTAAATGAAAGTCCTTGATTGAAGCAGTAAACAGTAGACTGATTAGTACAGAAAACTCAGCAACTAAAGTAGAGCATACTCACTTAGGACTCAGAAAGAAAAGAAAAACTGTGAAAGTGGAACTTGTATGCTAAAGTACAAAGTTAAGAGATTACATAAAAGGGAACGGGCTGGGACATGGCTTAGTCAGTAGGGTGCTTGTGAGGCAATCATGAGAACCCAAATTCTGATCCCAGCACCCATGTAAAGACCAATGACAGTGATGAATGCCTCTAAGTCCAATGCAGGCAGGGAGGAGACCTGAAGCTCCCTGAGCTACCTGGTCTAGGCAATTGGTGAATTTCAGATTCATTGAAAGACCTTGTCTCAAAAAATGAAGCCAAGATTCGTGAAAGAAGATAGCCGGTGCTGACCTCTGTTAACTACATTCATGTACACACCCACACTTACTGGAGCACACACACATGAACATGCACACATACACACACACACACACACACACACAAAAAAAAAACTGAAGTGGAGCAGAGGTGATTATTTAAAATGTTGATAACAGGAGGACACTATTTTAATACGAATGTGGATCGGAGTCTTCAGATACTTTAATAATAAATTAATAAAAATGGGAATGAACAAGTTTAAAAGTAACTACATTTCAAAGATAGAAATAAAACCAATCCTAAATCTTAAAACTTTTTGCATTTTCATCACAGACCCCCACACCCTTTCTTATAGAAAATTAGTGATTTTCTTCCACAATGATGAACTGAAAAATACAGAGACGTTTCATTCTGGATGGGAAAGGGATCACGTGAGGGAGGGTAAGTGGTAATGATTACAGAAAATGGATTTTATACTCCCCAGCTATACTCACTTACATTTCAAAGTGTTGCCTTTAAAATTTAGGTGACTTGGCATTGACCTGATCTGAGACTGAGTTGTTCCTTCTGCTAAAGAAACCAACGATCAGTAATGAAATCCAGTAGCACAGCCTCCTTCTCATTGCATATTCAGCTTAAAATGGATACATAATGACAATATCTCAAATTTAATATTGTTTACACACAATTAAAATCCTTCATTATTAAATAAAAAAGTAGCCCCCAATGTATTTTCATAACTGGCATTACCACTTCTCACCTACATTCATAAAAGTTTGGGACTTCATAAAAACTCGTGTGTCCGGCATAGTCAAAGAGTTGTGGATGGAATTTTAAATATTTAATGTAAGCATTTATACCCCCCTTTAGAGCCTCATAAAATAAATACCTTCTTTTACCAAGATATCTGTGCAGCAAAGTTGTCTCCTATTTTAATTAGTTAATCAAAAAAGTGAAAAGACAAAGAACCACCAATTTGCAAAATCAGCAAAACTCCCTTACTTCCTTGTTATCATTGAAAGAAAATTATGTCCTTCAAAAGCCTTAAGGTGATCGGTTTTGCTCCCTCCCCCTCCTTCTTCTCCTTCCGCCTCCTCCTCAATCCCCCTCTCTCCTTCCTCCTTCTCTTCTTTCTCCTCCCCAGCTTCATTTCCTCTTCTCTCCCCACCTCTGCCCCCAAACCATCAAATCTAGGTCCTCATGCCTCCCAGGAAAGTGCTCTAACAGAGCTGCATCCTAATGCAAGGTAATTGATTTGATACTGAATTCTTTTTATCCTGATCTTACATCTGCCTGCCATTCTCACTGGACTTCAGGCCTGCTCCTCCTAAAGTACTAAAATGTCTGGCACAGCATGTAGTACTTATTGTATGAAAAGAGACTCTCTTCCTGCCTGTATGTTTATAAATGTCTGGAAGCCTTTTCCAGAAGTGATCAGCAAGCCTCTTCTTTCATCTAATTGATTAGAATCCCATCACTTAACAACAACTAATGCAATCATTGGTTAGAGGGAAGAGACTACCAGGATAGAATTTAATTTTAAGAATTTATCTCTGAGCTGGAAGCCAAGCCACTCAACCTCTGTTCTGTAGTTTCATTAATAACAAAGAAATGGAAATTCAGCTTTAAATGGTCAACTAATAGTGTGCCTCTACTACTCATGTGCTGAACTAGTTTCCTAGAATAAATGGCAATTGTTAGAAGGAAAAGACAAAGTTATGTAGAAAAATGAATTGCCCTGAAAATCTATTGTGTTGCTGAAGATTACTGCTGGTTCAATCTCATCTCTGCCAGTTGGGGGTTGATAAACAATGGCGGGGCTGCAGTGATTTTGCCCTTTTCTCACAGGAACAACATAAGGCAGCACCACAAGCCATGACGGACAGGAAACTGCTATTTATGGCCTCAATAGAATGCAAAGTAACAATGCCAGGAATCAGTTGGTCTCTGGAGCTGAGAGACCTTCTGCTTTTCTCACAGATGACACTGTATAGGGCAGAATCAACTTACAGTCCCATGGGGCTTAACTTTATTTTTGTCATGTCATTGGATGCAACAGTCTATTTTGAAGTCAACATGGATGAAGGGTTGAGAGAAAAGAACTTTTACTTCAGCGAGAACAGAATGGTTCATCAAATAATGGCTACATGGCAGAAAAATTTGAGCAGTTTTTCTTATAAAAATAGCATAAAAATTTGGACTGAATATATGTATATATGGTATTATATATTTATGTCTGTGTGTACTTAGAAAATGGGGATATATATGTATATAATATCTATGTATGTGATCAATTACACAAGTCAAACAACAATTCAAGGTCATGAAGTCTTTCAATATGTTGTCAATAGATCCTACTAGAGTTTTTAGAGTAGCTTAAAAACATGCTCTTGGACTGTGGAGATGGCTTGGTGGATAAGTATTGTCTGTGCAAGCATGAAGACCTGAGTTGAGATCTCCAGGACCCACTTACAAACTTGGGCATGGCACTGCATGTTTGCAATCCCAGAGCTAGGAGGCAGAGACAGGAGGATCCCTGGTGCTTCCTGGTCAGCCAGTCTAGCCAAATTAGCACATTTCAGGTTTAGTGAGAGAACATATCTCAAAATATAAGGTGAACAATAATTGAGGAAGATGCCTCACATCAACCTGTGAGCTCTGCATGAGCAAGTACAGGCATGTGCATGCACAGACACATATAGGCACATATTCAAAAAAAATATTCTCTGGTGTACAGAAGCTACCGCTTGACTTCCTTTCATGAGAACATTTGCCTGGAGTCATTCCAAGCATTGTGTTATACATATAACACAAGGGAACAGTATACTTTGTTTGAAAGCAATTTTGAATATAAATAATTCCCTTTCAGCTAGAATTTTTTTATGCAAGTCATATTTTTTTCAAAATATATTTAATTGTCTTTTACAATATAATTTAAAATATCGGCTCTTAGAAATTTCAAGATAAAGGTTTAGTTGTTAGAAAGTGAAGTACTATGCACCTATCTTCTAGTACAAAGATGACATTGAGCTTTAATTTAAAAATCAGTTGTATATTTTGTCAAATGTTGAACAATACAAAAATATGAATTATGAAAATCAAGATGTGCTTTGTAATTTTTACTTTTTCTGTCTTACAGGAAAGACTAACATAGACACTATTTTTGACTCTTTAAAACCCTTAAGTTGTACATTTTGTAAAGGATTTTGAAATATAATAAACCATTTGGGAATAATTTAATAGTTTAATTATTATCATAAGGAAATTTAAGTGATTACTTTGGTATTTTATTTATATTGCAACAAAATACACTGAAAACCCAAGAATGATTCAGTCTACAAAAATAATGACCTGTTATTCTGTATAGTTACCCTGAGTAGAGGCAAAAAGATCATTTAATTAACTGAGGATTTATCACTATTAGTTTTTTGTAGATGGAAAAATAGTAAACATGGAGAACACTTAAGAGAAATAAAAACAGCACAGTCATATGATACATGATTAAAATATGCTTATTTTACTGTATTTGCAATTGTAATAATTTAGACTTCCTGTACAGAAAAAACAGCTTGAACTACTACCTATAAGGCATGAGAACAAGTAAGAATATCAAGAAAAGTAAGATGAAAGTGACAAATGGCCTTCTGACCGATTTATCATGTTAGACCTATGACCTATTATTTTACATTTCAAAAAGCTGGAGAATACTGAACACAAGTACCTACTGGGTTGTTAACTGTTGAAATAATCATTAAAATGATGCTGTATAAGCTTGTAAAAACAATTTACCACGAACTGATTATCTTTAACATCTCAACTGCAAAATAATCATTTATTTTTCCTAAGATTATGTTGTAAAATATTTAAAAATGGGCACTGGGCATGGTCCAGCACTCTGGAGGCTGAGGCAGGTAGATCTCTGTTAGATGCAGGCCAGCCTGGTCTATATAAGGAGTTCCAAGACGGGGGGGGAGATCCTCTCTCAGCAAAACAAAACAAAGCAAAGCAAACAAACAAAAAATAAAAAAAAATGTTAGAAAAACAGCATTAATGATTGCAAGTTCCCAAAAATGTATTGAATGTTGATTTTTAAACGTGGGGTTTTTAATTAGCAAAATAGCTTCGTACTCATTTTCATATAATCTCAGCATGTTTTCACTTTAATGATAAGACAACATAGATTTATTAAAAACTGTGCTCAGAACTAAAATTTGAAAACAACATTAGTATAACTGAAGGTGCAGATTTGGTTAAAGTTGCAATTCATTCACTCTTTGAGCTTGGAGGGGCACCATTGATACTCCTGAGAAGGGAATAATTCTGGAGACCAAATCTAATCTCTTTATATGCACAGTAATAGCAAAGCACCAGTTGGATATAATCAGAGGAGTGTTCATCTATGGACTGCTTGTGACCTACAGGATTACTTAGAGTAAACACAGATGGCATGGGTGGTTACGGAGAATATTTCCCTGGAAAATAGTAGCATTATGTAAATGTCTGAGTATAAAATGGAGATGGTTTGTTACCTAAATTGTTTCTTCATCTGAATAAAGAGAGTGGGTGTCTCTCTGAGAATCCTCAGCATAACGTGTTTGCTGTAAAAAGAAAGCATCATGTACTTTTCTCTGTATCTTTTTATTAGATTTTAAAATATTGGTATTATCATGATCATCATTATTTTAAAATACTGTCTCAGGCAGCCCAGGATGGGCTCCAATTCCCTATGCAGTCAAAGATAAACTAGTCTTCTGGTCCTCTACTTTCATCTCCCAAGTGTTGAAAATTTTTAGAGTGTAATCACTAAGCCTGGTTTACAGGGTGATGGGAATGGGACCCAGAGCTTCATGCATGCTAGGCCAGCACTCTATCCACTGAACAATATCCTCAAACCTTTCTCTGCCTCTTACTTGAATTACTGGTGAAGCATGATAAGAACTTAGATTAATAATAGCATGATTGATAGTGGAATTTGAGTATCTATTGAATTATCCAGCATTACACTCAGATATTTATGGCATAATTATGTGGAAAAGTAGAAGTATACCTAAATATAAATGTACCAAAGCCTGAACATAGTCATTCCATTCAAAATAATTTGCTTGTATTCTAACCTGTTTCTGTATTTTTGCCTTAACCTACCAACATATGAAAGGTAGACAACATAGTGTTCTAGGAAGGAGTAAAGACTGTGGAATCGAAATTATTAAGTCTAGACATTACTGTCTTAATTTCATTTGTTCCTAGGAACATAACATGTAATTATTGGCTTTAGAAAAATATTGAACTACTTCATGAAAATCCACGAGTGTTTGCTGAGACATATTTGCATGTTTTTATTTATATGTAAGATCTTATTCAAAACGTTTAGCAACTGAGGGTTTCCCATCAGTTGACTGTTATACTGAGGAAACAAATATATTTGTGTTTGTTTTATATTTAAGCTTACATTTTGTCTCAGAATTTGTGTAATGTTAATCACACATTTGTGAGGGGTTGTGAACAGAGATCTAACAATGTGAAGATTCTTGCTTTCCTTCTATAGTTTGTTTCATTGCTGAACTTGGCCCATCATGTATTAATCATATTTTTTTCCAGAACATTGAACCTTCTTGAGGAGCAGTGTGATCATTCCCGGTGAAAAGGAAGCCAATGGGTGTTACTCAAGAGCTTCTGTGTTAAGAGGTACCCTTTGGTCCATCATCTCTTTTAATATGACTTGACTAATAGCAGAGAATTTCAAGTCCAGCTTCTGTTCTGGAGCTGAGAAACAGGAGAAAGTAGGAGATTTCAATGACATCACAGAATGCCAGCTTCCAGAGAGGGGCATTCCACCCTCACTCATTTTGCACAAAAACGTTGGCATTTTCTTATTAAGGTATTATGTTGTCCTATACCCTTCCTACGATAAGCCCGTAACACAGCTAGTTTCTACTGTATTGACATTACTGCATATCAAATAAACTGAAGTTCTTCATTGTATTCTGTAATTTTCGTTGAATTTTTAGTTGGATTTTTCTTTTATGAGATTAACATGAAAATGTGTCTGACAATTGGAATTAGAGTTTTGGTTATGCTTGATAATGGAATTTAGAATGTAAGGCTATTTAAGTTAGAAAAAAATGTAAATGACTTAACTCACTGAATGACTAATTTTTTATTTAACAAGAATGTCAAGTGGACATTTTCCTACAGATTTAGTATTGCCACAAGCCTACCAAGTTTAATATATTTATTCTGTATTTTGAATAATATCTTAATGCATGGGTTTTATGTTCAATGTATGTATTGATTTGTCCTTATCAAATCTTAGATGCTTAGAAATCCTGGTTATCAAAGTATCTCTTCTGCTCATACTTAGCATTTTGCTAAAGAAATTTACAAAGGGACAGATTTTGTTTCATTTAGTTCTCTTTCTTCCAATAATATAGATACCACAGTGCGAACAGCTATTAGTGGCAATTTGAGAGTGATTGAGAGACTATTTATGCTATGTAGATGAGCCAATCTTTGATACTGTAAAACGGAGAAGAAAGTCAGTTCATCCTATACAAGGGTAAATCACTACTATGTAAACCAGCAATGAGAAAGGATGGTAATTTTGACTTTATTAATGAGGGATATACATATATATGTATATATATATGTATATATATATATATGTATGTATATATCTCCCTCATATATATATATATACACGCATATATAATGTGTGTGTGTGTGTGTGTGTGAACTGACTTTTTCCAGATCTGGCTTGCTGCAGTGATAGTAGAGAATCCATGTTTGAGATGCTTAGAGGCCTACTAAGGGCCTTCCAGGTTATCTCAGGCATGAAAGCAGTCATAAAGTCAGGAAGACATGACACGGTAGTGCACAATTTAAACCCAGTGCTTTACGGCAGCCTGAAGCAGGGGGATTTACAGTTTGTCTACTCTGGACTATATATAGCACCTCAAAAAAAGACAAAATCTTAACAGGAAACAGCAATTGTCATAATATAATAAAAGAGCATATGATCTTTGCTCCAATTCAGTCTGATCATGACAGAAAGAGGAGACAAGGATGGAAATACAGATAACAGGGTGGGAAGAGCTCAGTTCACCACACCATTTGCTGCTCAAATTTGGAACATATTCAGTGTAGAATATGTTCAAATGTCTCAAATGCCTGCTATGTTTGCAGTGGGAGAATGCTAAGACCAAAAAAAAAGAAAGAAAAGAAAAAGAAAAAAAGAAAAAGCTGATTCTGCTGAGGCAAATCAGTCCCCGAAGTTTTCGCATCTCAAGTACGATAACCTGAGTTCAGTCCCCAGCATCCACACATGGTGCAGAAGGGCCTGGAATGTCAACACTAGATAAGTGGAGACAGGATGATTCTTGGAGCTTGTGGACATGTCACGTTAGCTGAATCTGTGAGCTCCAGGTTCATAGTGAGACTTTGTCTCAGGAAGTAAAAGTGGAGAGTGACTGAGGTAAAGACTCCTGACATTGATTGCTAACCTCCACATGTGTGCACACACGTACACACACATGTGCTCATGCATATATATACACACATACACACAAAAGCCATGATGTAAACAAAATTAAGGTAATTGCCAGTTATCTGCCTTAATCCATTAAACAAAGGTGCAAAACTTGTATAATACTTAAGGAATATTGTCTGATAATCTTTTTAATTAATATCAGAATATAAGTTTAAAATATAAAGCTAAAATAAATTCACTAATTCTCTAAAACATATTTTGTTGTGATGAAGATATGTTATAGAAATATAGAAATATGTATTTAGGTTTTTGACTATAAGAGTTTCAGTACAGAGGGGCTGGAGAGATTGCTCAGCAGAACCAAGAACACTGACTGCTCTTGCACAGGACCTGGGTTGGAATCCCATCACCCACATGGAGGCTAACTGTTCGTAACTCCAATCTAGGGGATTCAATGCCCTCCTTGGGCATTGCATGACAAAGGTTCACTTAAATATATACAGGCAATAGGTACATATACACATAAAATAAAATAAATTTTTAAAGAGTTTCAATACAGAAAAGAAAAACAACAAAATAAAAATTTCCGTCTGTTTGTTACTTGTAAAAACTAAAATACCAGTTTTTTAGGCATGAATTGGAATGTGGGCATTCTTTACATTGTGCTTAAAGACTATTGGCTCCTCATTTCATTTTTTAAATAATTTTTTATTGAGCTTTTAAAATTTCATACACTTCTGACTCAAATCCAGAGCCCTCTACCACTCATCCTTCCCCCTACCCCCCCTCCATACCCTATGCACTCTGCCATATATGCTGAGTCCTTTGCATTCAGGTGTTTGTACCTAAATGACCTTCAGTGTAAATGCATCCACTGGAGTCTAGTGAGCCCATCCAGTGGTCATATGTAAGTCATACTCTCTTTCACCCAGCAGCAATCAGTCTCAAACAGTTCTCCATGTAGTGCTGGACCACCACCTATTTCTCACCTCTCCTTTGGCCTTTGTTTAATTGAGCTGGCCTGGATCCCGTGCTCTGTGCTACCACTGCCACAGGTTCACCTGAGCAAGCCTCCATGGCCTGGAGACCTCTACCTCCCTGTGTCCATGAACAGCCCTGGCTCTTACAGTCTTTCCACCTAATCTTCCACAATGGTCACTGAGCCATGGGTGGGTGATATTCCATACAGGAATCCCATCCTACACTCTACAGTCTTATTCTCCAAAACTTGGCCAGTTGTGGCCTTCTCTGAGTATCGCACTCTGATGTACATGGAAGTCTCACTGGTGAGAGTTGAGGGGTGCATTAGCCCTCTCTCTACCACTTATTCTGCTATGTTCCATGAGCCTTAGTTGTAGAGATTCAACTGCAGATGTGTCACCTACTAATATTGGGCATCCTCCAGGCATATGTTCTCTGTGCCTGACCAGTTATGCAACTCTGCAGTAGCCTCCATATATAAGAGACTGGTGCTACAATCCACAAATGAGGGAGAACATACATCAATTGCTTTTCTGCATTTGACTTACTTCACTTAGTATAACACTCTCTAGCTCCATCCATTTACCTGCAAATTTCATACTTTCATCTTTTCTTACTGCTGAGCAAAATTCCATTGAGTAAATATCCCACATTTTCATTAGCCATTCATCAGCAGAGGGACATTTAGTTTGTTTCAATTTCTTAGTTATTGGGGGAAGAGTAGCAACAAACATGGATGTTCAAGTATCTCTACAATATGAATCCTTTGGGTATATGTCAAGGAATGATATCACCGGATTGTGTAGTAGGTTCATTTTAGCTTTTTGAGGGTTCTCCACACTGCTTTCCATAGTGGATGCAAGAGTTTGCATTCTCACTAGCTGTGAACAAGCATTTCTCTTTCTCTACATCCTCTCCAGCCTTTACAGTCTTTCATTCTCTTTATCTTTGCCAATCTGGGGTAAGATGGAATCTTAAAGTGGTTTTTATCTGCATTTCTTTAATTACTAAAGATGTTGAACATTTTTTAAGTTGCTTCTTAGCATTTTTATTTGCTTGAGAACTCTCTGTTTAGGCCTATTGCCCATTTTTTATTGGGTCATTTCTTATTTCTTTCTTTTTTGAGTTCTTTGTATATTCTGGATGTTAATCCTCTGTTAGATGTGTAGCTAGTGAAGATCTTTTCCCATTCAGTGGGTATGCTCTTCCCTTCTTTAGTTGTTTCTTTTGCTGTAGAGAAACTTTGTAATTTAATGAGGTGCCCTTAGTGCCTGAGCAGCTGGCGTCTGATTTAAAAGTCCTTTCCTACGCTTATATTTTGGAGGATGCAGTCTATGTTTTCTTCTAGCAGTTTCCGAATTTCAGGTTTTCTATTGAGGTCTTTGATACATTTGTTGTTGACTTTTGTGCAGCATGAAAGGGTCAGAACCCTTGGTAGAGGAGATCCAGTTTTGATATAACAATTTGTGGAAGATGCTACCTTTCCAAGAAGCTCAGTGAAGATATCATGGGTATTTTGATTGAGATTACATTAATTCTATAAATTGATTTTGGTGAGATGGTCATTTTCAAAATATTGATACCACCAATCCATGAGCATGGTAGATCCTTCCATCTGTTAGTGTCTTCCTCTATCTCTTTCTTCAGAGTTTTGAAATTTTCATTATACACATCTTTAATGTCTTTGATTAGGTTTATGCCTAAGTATTTTTTTTTCAAGGCTAATGAGAATGGGAGGGTTTCCTCAAGTGTTTTTTTGGATTGCTTGTTATTGGTATGTAGAAAGGCTACTGATTTTTGTAAGTTGATTTTGTATCCTGCCACATTATTGAAATTATTTATCAATTCTAGCAGTTTTCTAGTGGAAGTTTTTGGATGCCTTATGTATAACATCAGATCATTTGTAAATAGGGATAATTTGGCCTTTTCATTTCCAGTTGTACTCCTTTAATTTCTCTTGTCTTATTTATTGCTCTTGCAGTAGTTTCAAGCACTATATTGAAAAAGAGTGGAGATAGTGGATATCCCTGTCTGGTTCCTGATTTTACTGGGAATGCTTCCAGTTTTTCTCCATTTAGGATGATGTTGGCTATGGGTTTGTTAAACATAGCTTGAATTATGTTGAGGTATATTCCCTCCAGACAAATTCCTTATAGGGTTTTTACATGAATGAATGTTGGATTTTGTCATTTGCCTTTTCTGCATCTATTGAGATGACCATGTGGTTTTTGTCTTTAAGACCATTTATATGTTTTATGACATTTATTGACTTATGTACATTGACCATCCTTGCATCTCTGGAATAAAGCTGACTTGATCTTTTTTATGTATGTCTGTATGCAGTTTGCAAGTATTTTGTTGAGTATCTTTGCATCTATGTTCATTAAGGATGGGGTCTATAGCTTTCTTTTTTTGTTGTATCTTTATCTGGTTTTGGTTTTAGAGTAATACTGGTTCATAGAAGGAGTTTGGGAAGTCTCACTCTGTTTCCATCTTTTTGAATAATTTAAGCATTGTTGGTTGGAGATTTTCTTTGAATGTCCAGTAGAATTCTGTTGTGAGTCCATCTGGGCTTGGGCTTTTTAAATCAAGATATTGTGTAATACTGTTTCAATTTCCTAATTTGTTATGGGTCTCTTTAAGCTGTTGATCTCCACTTGGTTTAACTTTGGTGGTGGCCATGGTTTTAGGAATTAATTCATTTCTTTTAGGTTTTCAAATTTAATGGAGTATAGATCTTTAAAGTATTCCCTTAAAATGTTTGGGAATTTTTTGATATCTCTTGTGATGTTTCCCCTTTTGTCTCTGATTTTGTTGATTTGCTCTTTCTTTCTTTTGGTTAACTGGGCTAAGGTTCTGTCTATCTCGTCTAACCTTTCAAAGAACCATCTCTAGATTCATTGATTATTTTGTACTGTTTTATTTCTATTTCATTAGTTTATGCTCTGAGATTTTTTATTTCCTCTCATCTACTAGGATTGGGGTTGGTTTGTTCTTACATTTCCCGAGTCTTAAGTTGTACTGTCAAATCATTTAAATGTGCCCGTGATTTTTTAATGTAGCCACTAAGAGCTATAATCTTCCTACTTAGGACTGCTTTTAGGGTGTCTCAGAGGTTTTGTAGTGCTGTGGTCTCATTTTCATTCTGTTCCAGGAATACTTTTACTTCTCTCTAAATTTCTCCTTTGACCCATTCATGATTCAGGAGTGTGTTATTTAATCTCCATGAGTTTGTGTATTTACTAGAGTTTCTTTTGCTGTTGATTATAAGCTTTATTGCTCTGTTGTCTGATAGAAGGATGGAATTATTTCATTTTTTTGTATTTGTTGAGATTTGTTTTATGATTCAGAATATGGTTAATTTTTAGAACAACTTGCATGGTCAGCTGAGTAGAAATTACATTCTTTGGTTGTTGGGCAGAATATTCTGTATATATCTGTCAGGTCCATTTCATGTAGTATATCATTTAATTCAAATGTGTCTGTGTATTCTTTGTCCAGTTTTCTTGTCTGTTGAAGAGAGTGGGGTATTAAAGTCACCCATTATTCCTGAATTGGTGTCAATCTCTGTCCTATAGTCCTGGACAACTGATTTTATGAAATTGGGTGCTCCAGCGATTGGTGGATAAATGTTCATGATTGTAATTTCTTCTTGGTCAGTTATTCCTTTGACTGCAATGAAGTAACCTTTCTATTTCTTCTGGATAGTTTTAATTTAAATTCTATTTTCTCAGATATTAAAATTGTGACACTGGCTATTTGCTTGGAATATTTTTTTCATCTTTTCATCATAATGTAGTGTCTATCCTTGAAGGTGGGATGAGTTTCTTGAAGACAAAAAAAGATGGTTTTTTTCCTTGATCCACTGCATCAGGCTGTGTTTTTGATGGGGAAGTTGAGGCCATTGATATTTAGTGTTATTATTGAAAGTTGTGTATTGTATATTTTGTGTTTCTGCTGTTACCCTTGCTTTATTTTCTTTCCGTAGACCCTTGGGCACATTCATTCCTTTCTTTGGTCTTTTTATTGCTTCAAGTATTCTCTGTATTGCTGATTGGAAGACATAGATTTTTTCAGTCTACTTTTGTCATGGAAAAATTTTTGTTCCCCTTTGACCTTGATAGATAGTTTTGCTGGATAAATTATTCGGGGTTGGCACCCATGGTTGTTTAGAACTGGGAATACTTTGGTCCATGTTCTTCTGGCTTTTATACTTTGCATTGAAAAGTTAGCTGTACTTCTGATGGGTTTTCCTTTACATATAATTTGTTGTTCTTCCTCTAGCAGTTTTCAGTACCCTCTCTTTGTTTTGTACATTTAATGTTTTTGCTATAGTATGTTGTGGAGACTTTCTCTTCTGATCATGTCTTAATGGTGTTCTCTGTGATTCTTGAATCTCTATATGTATATGTTTCCTTATTTAGGGAAGTTTTTTTTTTTTTTTTTAAACCAACCTATTGAAGGTCTGTTTGATGCCACTGGTTTGAGTTTCTTATCCTCTTGTATGCCTGTAATACATAGATTTGGTTGTTCACATTTCCTGAATATTCCATTCCTGTGTTCTTTTTAATTTTGCATAGTCTTTGCTTAAAGGGTCCAGACCTTCAATTTTATCCTCCAGGCTTGTCATTCTGTTTTCCATTTCATTCATTCTGCTTATGAGACTTTCTTCTGTTGTTTCTAATTGGTTTATTGAGTTTTTCAATCCCACTTCCATTTCCATTTGGGTTTTCTTCATTATTTATATCTCTTTAGTGAATTTGCTTTTCAAGTTATGAATTGTTTTTGATATTTCATTAAGCTGCATATTCTTCTGAAAAAGTTTATGCATTTCCTCTTTGAGTTGAGTTGTTTGATGTTCTTTGATGATGTTTGTGAATATCCTTTTAAATTCTGTGTCCCAGGGCTCTACTGGGTGGTTCTCAATGCTGTGCACTTCTGTAGGACTAATGAGTTTTGTTGGGGACATATTTTCCTGTTTTTTCATGGTGTTTTGCTTTTGCAGTGCTGTTTGAGCATATGGATGTTCTTTATTTTGTGTGCAACAGGAATTTCTACTCAGTGGAGGAGGCTGGCCTCAGGAATCCCAGGCAGGCTGGGGATGGGGACAGCCAGGGAAGAAGGCTGGTTCCAAGTGTGCAAAGGCAAGTTGGGGGTAGGCACAGGTCGTGAGGTTTCAAGTGAATTAGACTGAAGAATTGGGTTCGTGTGAGTGCAAAGGATCAGGAAGCAGTGAGGGGATCTGGGTCAAGAGGGCAATCCAGCAACCAGGGCTAGAAGGTGAATGCGATTTCTCATTTAATTTTTAACAAAATTCTCTATATTATCAGTGCTTGACTTTTAGAAGAAAATTATAGAAAATAGCACTTAAAAATACCTAAAGAAACATAAATTTGCTTCATTTCATATCTACTGAAAGACAGTTTGGATATTAAATGTCATATTTATAAAATTTGAATTTGATAATTTTTAATATATTTTATCATTTCTTACAGAATATACGCATGACAAATTTCCCCATAAGAAAAAAAAATCATTGATTTGAAGAGCTACTTGGAAAGAACTGTCTCTATGATTACAATATGTTCTAACAATCTTCAGTTATCTCATTATTTCTGAGTGACTTTATGTGCTTTAAATAAGTACAAATCTGGTGAAAAATAATTTACTCTCTAAGAAGATCATGTCCTTATGAATAAGAAGCATCTGTTATCAGGGGCCTTTGGTACAGTTAAAGCCAATGAAATATATGGCTCAATGATGTATGATGAATGTTGTGATGCCAATAATCATAACCCCTTTATCCATGTTCATGTACAATTCAATGTCATGATATTAGTAGTATGAATATATTCATGTATGTGTATATACATGATATAAGCAGATGTGAATACATATAATAAAAATTCCCTTAGCAATTCCAAAAATACATATTTTACATTTTATACTTAATAGCAAAATTCTTATAATTAAATATTGATTCATCTTATCACCATCTTCAACATTGTGCTGGAGGACACTAGAAGAAAACAACCTACTTGCTTTCATTATATGCCTAGAAATAAATCAGAAACTTCTTAATAAATTAATATATTACAAAATATCATGAAGTGTTATCTATTCAAATGGTAAAAATCTCTAAATTCACATACTTGTAGCAGTGGGACCACTCTCTAATCAAGAAATAATGGAGTTTCATTGACTTAATTGATTCAATATATATGTTCAACACTTCTTTAAGATACATTTTTATTTTTATTTATGAAAGAAGGGGAGAGAGAGAAAGAGAGAGAGAGAGAGAGAGAGAGAGAGAGAGAGAAGTCTATATATATATTTTTATTTATATAAGAAAGGGAGAGAGAGAGAGAGAGAGAGAGAGAGAGAGAGAGAGAGAGAGAGAGAGAGACCCCTTGAAGCTGTGGATACAATGGATACAAGGCTTTGTGAGACACCCAACATGGGGTCTAAAAAAAGAACTCTGAAAAAGCAAAGTGTTTTCAATGGCTAAGCAATCAATCCAGCCCCTGTTCACATTAATGTATGTTTTAAAAGTAATTACAAATAACTAATTTATATTTTACAAGTCATCAGACTATGCCTTTTTATGATTTCATAATAAGATTCCTTTTTATCTAATTTAGGCGAGTTAGAGGCCAATTTAACTCATAAATTTATATATCTTTACTGTAAATATGTAAATATGTAAATAATGGTTACTATTTGTCATTTTTAAGAAATATGTTCTATTCCAATAAATTAAAGCATCATTTTAATTTATTTTAAAATTTTAACTTAATATGCACATTTTGTGATGTCCATATCACCATGTCAATAAATGTTTGAATTCAATGTTTCATTTACTTTTAAATATTAACTCAAATTATTTGCTTAGTAAAGTACTTCTCTAGGTGGCCTTTTGAAATTTGGATTGCTAACTGGGCTTTTTTTTTATATGGGAAGTCTTCAGATTAGGACATATTGGAAACATTCTAGAACAGAAGTAAAACAGCTTATCTTTTTAAAAAAAATTGAGAATTTCATATATTGGTACTATGTTAACATAATTTCAAAGCATCCCTCATCCCTTTCAAATCTTCCCATGTTCTCCACACACACTCTCACAAGTTTGTGATATCTTCTTTCATTATTATTGTTGTATATATATTCTGCGGAGTCCATTTAGTGGTACTTGTTATGTATTTGTGTTTAGTGTTCAGCACTTGGGATTAGACAACCTCTAAGAGAACTCTTCCCTATAAAAAGCTGATCCTCCCTCTTGGCAGTCACTAATTGCCTATAACTCTTCACATAGCGGTGGGACCTTGTGAAATTCTTCCTGTCCATGTTGGCCTGTCAGCTGGAATTGGCATTACGCTGGTCTTGTTTAACCAACCATAATGTTGAGATTTCATAAATGCCACTTCCCTGCCATTGGCTGGAGTGATGGCTCAGTCATTAAATACTCAGGCTCACAACTAAACAACTTATGTTTAAATAAGTAGAATAAACAGTACGTCACACTATTTTATGCTAAATCGTTTAAAATATCTACCTTAGAAAACCTATCTGAGAGGTGGTAGCATTCTTGAGAAATCCAGGTGAATGTGGGAAAAATAAAAAAAAGAAACAGCTGTGGAAATGAATGCTCATTTCAAATGACTGTGCTCATCTCAAGAGTTACGATTAGTTCTGTGTTACTAGAGTTAAATATGTGAGCAGAAGATGGGTGTGGCCAAAAAGATAAAACGTGAGAGTGTTCTGAGGTCACTTTGCAAACCATCAGCACATGGGCTAAACCTTACTTTTTTGTGACACACTGCAGTGTGCCTTGGTTACAATTCATTTAAAGATGTGTTTTGTTTCACTTTTACCTTTTCAGGAAAAGGAGTGGGCAAAGGGTCAAACTAAAGGTTCAATAACATTTAGATGTGTTATTTACTAGGAATTTTGAAAAACTGAAGCAGAACTAAAGCAAGAACTATTTCTGTTGAAATTCAGTTTCTATAGTCCTCATGTAGAAAAAAATAAATCCAACACTAAAATTTCAATCCCCTTTATTAATGTAATCCCTTCAATTAGAACCTTATCTATGGGCCTTGTTAATTTATTAGTGTCCATTCTGATACTATGTTCCTTTTTTAAAATATATGTATATGTTAGAATGTATGCGTGAGTCTTTGATCACATATATGCAGATACAACTGTCCAATTGAAGGCTCAAGCCAGAACAGTGCATAGTATACCTCAGAGCTGGAGTTACAAGTCTAAAGAATACTCAGCATGTTATGTGTGTATTAGGGTACAAACTCTGGACCTCACAATTCTTCAGCAAGTTATCTTAACTTCTGAACCATCTCTCTATCTCCTTATGCTCCTTTTAAGGATAAAATTTTCTAGGTCATGCAACTGCACATTATTTTCTGCCTTTCAAATTTCTAATTTGACTTTTATAGGAAGGTGGACATATGATAGGTTTTTGCACTTCATTGCACACTGTTATAGATGCAAATTCTTTACTGAATATTATTCTTTTATTTGCATTGCTATAGGCATTTTGATATTTTTATATTTCCCAAAAAATATAGCCTAGTTTTAAATGACATACAATTTGAAGTAAATTAATCAATTCCATATCTCTACATAATTGCCTTCCAAATATTAATGTGAATCAGTGCAGAATCTAGAGGAAATCAAACTTGCATTTGAAAGCCCACTTTCAGAAACATTAATATAGTTTTTGACTAAGAATTTTTAATTTTTAATTTTATCAAGATTTTCATACTATTTTTCATTATGTGGTTATTCCCTGGTATATTTTAAGAAATACCGATCTATATATTATAGTTAGTGATGTCCTGACAATAAAAAGATGTAGTGATTTTAATTTGATTTTGTTTTATTGTTTAAAGAATAGTTGTATAAGCCTGGCTAATCTTAAATAATAGCAATCAAAGTATTCCTTGTAAGACAATAGATTTCACATTTAGTAATTTATGAGGTACAAATTAAAATAATGATTGTTTAGTGATAAATACCTCTACATGGCTTTGGGTATGTATACATATTTATGAATGAATAATGGTTGTATAAATATGTTTGGGCAGAGAGGAAAATTGAATACAATTAGCTTCAATTAGAGACTGAATTAGAAGCTGATTTAGATATGAAAATGACAGCTTAGGCTATATATGGTTTTGTTGTTTTCATTGCTGTTTTTGAACTTCAGAAAATAAATCACAGATGGAAATCTAGTAACTACATATCTCATGCTTATTATTAGTCTTGCTATTTTAGATGACAGTAATTTTTTAAAGCTTAACTGTGACCCCAGAAACATGGACTTATGTGATGTTGTTCTCAGATAAAATTAACTGTACTTATTTTATTAAAGTGGCACATAACGAGATAGTTAACATAATTATAGGAAAGTTGAAAAACACAAGTCACTATTTTACAAGAATTGTCTTGTCTTGCCATTTAAGAACCTCCTCAGACTCTACCCTACTGTTATTCTCATCATGAACTACCTTTGAGTTGGTATACATCAGAGTTTAACCAAGAAAATAAATAGGAGCTTACATTTGTTTAAAGAGACAAAATGTGGAGGCTCCTCCCACCATGGCAGTTCCGTCTTTAATGATCTGGAACTTGATGAGACGTGGTCTGAGGCAGGGGGGCAAGTACAAAAACCTGGCCATTTTCCAGGTTCCTCTTAAGTATGCATTAACTGTCTCCCCTCTCCTCCCTCTTCTCCTCTCCTTTCCTTTATTCTTTTTACTTGTCTTGAGATATGATTATCAGTCTTTATTGTCAAATTTTGAACCTAGTTATTCTGTGGGGACATAACTTTGGAAAGGTCTTTGCAGGAACCTTTAGAGAGATTTAGCTTAGGAGGCAAACCCGAAGAAAAATAGGAGACAGTTCCAAATTAGATAACCAGAGAATGAGGAGCCAGAAAGGATTCCCTGTGTTCCAATATAACTTTCATTTTCATGCAAGATGGCCCCTTTTCAGGTTCTTGTTCAAAGTTTGCCCTTTTGGCAGACTTCGCCCCAAGCCCCTCCTGCGTTAGTCTACCCAGTCAGGTTCATGATTTCATACAGATGATTCAACTAACAACGTGTTTCTTCCCCTGTCCAACACAAAGGCAGAAAGGGGAGGGAGCCCAGTCCTGTTCCACCTCCTACCCTATAGAATATAAGACTCCAGACTCTTCAGCAGGGCATGATTGTTCTCCAGCTGTGGACCCATCTCCTTTCAGGGAGTCTGTCTCTGGTGTGTGCCTTGTGAGAGTTATTTTTGCTTCAGTAAAGCCTTAGCTGTAGGCTGTGTCTGCAAAGTGCTTGTCTTGTAATTTTTTTTTTTTAGCTTCCAAATTTTATTTTCTTAAAAAATTATTTATTTAATAACCATGTAATTAGAAGAAGCATTTCATTACAACAGCATTGACATATTCAGTAACAGTTTCCAGAGCTAAGATGCATCTCTTTCAAAATTGGCTGTTAGTTTTTAGGTTTACAGTTGAATTAATACAGTTATACAATATTGTGCTCCATATAAACCCTATAAGACATAAAATTAAATGAGGTTTTAAACTTTAAAAAAGATATTCTTTTAATTATTAAAATACACAGTTTCATACAGAAAAAAATCATTTTTAGTACAATTGACACTAAGATGCACATGCATTACTCATCTCTATATATCTGATTATTACAGTCACAGTCGGTTACTTTCTGAGCTCCTTGGCATCTGATCATGGATATAAAGTCATCAGGTAGATTTCAATATCTTGTAATTTTTAAATGGCAAAGAAACCAGACCTGAGAAAAGATATGAGGTGACATCAAATCTGCCTTGCACATGATCAGCACAGTCCCATGAGCTGGGGGCCCAGATGGAATAGAAATGAAAAAGAAAGAGAGAAAGTGAGCTGAGACCCAGCAAATTCTGACTGCGGATGCAATGTGATGAGCTACCCTTTTGCTCCTGCAGCCGTACCTTCCCCACCATAATGAATTGTATCCTCTCAAATCATGAACCCGAATAAAAGCCCTCCTTCCGTAAGTTAGATAAGGTTTAAAGTACCCTGTCCTTCTAAGTAGCTGGCTCTGGCTCTATTCTGATTCTTTGTAACACATCAATTTTGACATGACATGGAAACACAGTTGTTCTCTTAGCATAGTTGATCTTTTTCCAGTTTAATGAACTTAACATAAATAATCAGTTTTCTTTCCCTTTAATGACATAATAAGTATAAACATAAAAAATCCCTTATAAATGAAAGTTCAAGATACTGGGATTTAATCAAGGTATTGTTATTCTGTTACAGATAGAAAGTAGACATAAATGACAATGTTAAAGCCATTCAGAAGTTAGTAAATACTAAAAATTTTAAAGTAGTATAACAGAATTAATGATAAATGATGTGGGGAATGAGTTTAGGCAGCAAGGAAAACATTTTCTTGGCTAACTGTTGGAATGTGAAAGAATAGGACTGAGTTCATTCTCATGGATACAAAAGGTTAGAGAATAGCAGTTGATGCGGATTAAGAGAAAGACATTAACACATATGGGGGCTGGGGGCTGGTTGGTCTGTTTAGTCCACCTGGTTGGGTAAATGGGGTTAAGGGAGGAGAAGCCACCCATATTTTTATACTAGGAGTCAATAGTAACTGTTAAATAAGGTGCCTGTGGAACACAGGTCCTTATCTTCTCACAGAGTCTGGGAGCAAGAATAGGAGTCCTCTACTTAATACTGCATTTCAAAGAGATGTACCCTAAGTCCTGAAGTTGTAGATTTGCATCTCAAAGGATAGAGAAAGTCACTGTTTTCTGGGGAAGTTGAGGGGACATTTTCAACCTCTCTGGAAGAAAGAGTCAATTCTCCTTAAGGCTCCTTAAGGCCTTTTTAGAGATGTGTCCTAAACTGGTTAGAAGTCATACAGAATTTGGCTGGATTTGTTGAGAGAGGTTTTCATTTTCTCACCAGATATCTGACTCTATACTCTGGTTCTTGTGCATAGTGATTTCATTTTTCCAAAGGATGTGTTTTATATATAAAATATATACTTACAGAAAGTATTAAAGACTTCAATCAAACACTCTTGAAATTTAATTGAAAAAAATATATAAAAAATATAGTCCACAAGGGATGAGAGATGATTCAGCAGTTAAGAACATTTATTACTCTTACAAAGGACAGGAATTCAGTTCCCAGTACCTTTATAGATTCAAACAAACACCTGTCACTCCAGTTCAAGGGATCTTATGCCCTCTTCTGGTCCCTGTGGGTATTGCATGCCCATGGTGCACATTCAAAAATATATATAAAATAAAATAAAGATTTACAAATCTTTAAGAACACCAAGAGATTACCCAACTAAGCACTTATCCAAATAAGTAAATAGCATTGCATAAAAATCTAAAATTATCCAGAGTAAAAAAAAAAACTCTATCTAATGCAAGAAAAAATTTGCAAAGCATATATTGAACAGATATTTGATCTCAACAGTATATAAGGAACTCTAAAATTGTTTGTTTATGAATCACCATACTCCATATTGGGCTTCATTATGGCATTTCAAACAAAAATTGTTGATTCTTTTCCTTCCAATTCCCTCAAGCCCTCTTGCATTCTCATCCCATGCACATCCCATAACTTCTTTCCTGGTCTCATGCCTCCTGTGTCTTGTTGCTCACTCTCCCTTCCTCAAAACTTCTGTTACCTCTAACTGTCTCCTTTCTAGTTTCATAGCATTTACCAATACTCATCACCACTCACATACAAACAGAACCATTTAAGCTAAGTTCATTATACGAGAAAGAACATTTGATTTTCACCTGAGTCTGGAACTTTAAAATCTTAACCCTAAAATACAAATTATACAATTAGGAATGGGAAATAGGTATAAAATACATTTTTCAATGGCCAAAAGTGATATAAACATGAGACATATTAATCAACCAGAAGATGCAAATTAAAACCATAGTAAGCTGTTCCCTCACAACTGTTCAGATGGTTGGAGAAAAGGAAAATTGGTGGGGAGATATATTAGGACAATCATTATGGAAGGCAACATGGACACATCTCAAAATACTAATGACAGTGTGTTTCAGGATCCATTCAGCTATGTGAAATACACACTTTATAAGAGTAAGAAAGCTTCTGTGGGGCCTGGAAGTTTATGAGTTCTTCTAACCTCCCCCTGCTGAGAAAGCTGAGAAGCTGTTCCCATTTCCCACATTGTCCAGGAAATCCAGCCTAAACAAAATGAGTCACTTTGGGGAAAGATTGTTCATTACACAGCATAAACATTGCTAAGCCTGGAGAATGGGACCTTCTGAGACAGTACACTGGTACTGGTGACAAATAATTCCATTTAATCGAAATTTTACCTTTCCCTAGCTCAGAGAAGGGATGGCTTTTCCCTTTTACTGTTCAGGGCTACCACTATCAATTTTCTTGGTGACTTTTCAAGTGACATGTAGATCTTCATATTTTCCTGTTAGCCAAAATTATTTTTCTTTCCTTGTGTTGCTGGACAACAAATTGAGTCCTGAGATGACAGGTACCTTAATATTCTGCTTTCAAAATTTATTATACATATGGAAAAATATTGCTGCAAAAAAAAATCCATGTGCCTTTGTGGATTTTGTATTGGAAATACGTAGGTAGTCATTTTATCAATATTTTAATGAAAATATAAAAATCTATGTTTTTTTTAATTACAGTGATTTTTAAATATTTTATTTATTTAAAAAATTTTTAATTTATTTTTTATGGGTAATAGTGTATTGCCTGCCTGTAGGTAAGTGCACTCCCATAGTTGGATCCCTGGAAATGGAGTTACAGTTACAGTTGTTAGCAGCCATGTGGCTTCTGGGAACTGAACATAGGTGTTCTACAAGAGTATCCATTGCTCTTAACCTCTGAGCCATCTCTCCAGCCCCAAATTACAGTAATTTAAACTGTTACATTAATTTTAAAATGTGTCTAAGAATATATGCTCCAGATATCTAAAGTCCTAACTTTAGCTGCAGAGAAATAGGCAGTTGATGGCCATTGAGGGAGGTTCATTTTTCTTTAAGAATGTGACCACTGAAGGTCAGTTTCTCCAGGCCCCAGTGGTTAGGTGGACATATACTCATGAGAAGTATTAATCAAACTCAGTAAATAAGTAAAATTATAAAAGGAGGACATAAAGTTGAATGGTAGGTTTGAGGGTCCTAGGGAAAGTTAGAAAAGAAGAGCCAGGGTGGGTATGATCAAGATAAATTGAATTCATATAAGAAATTTTCAGACACTAAATAAAAATAAAATAAAAAAAATAAAATAATCACTAGAAGATTTGAGAACTGTCCTTGGATAAAGAGTTGTGGATATGATTATCTAGTTTAGACTGATAATGTTTTAAGGAAATGATTGAATCAAAGAACTGAAAAAATGAGTCAATATCATATAGTATCAAATATGGAAATTGCTTATACAATATGGACTTGTTCTGGACAAATGACTTCCACTTAACCTTGCATCATAAAGTTACATTTTTGCTCATTTATAATGTAAACAAAACCTCTAGGCATGGGGCCTGCTTGTAACCTAAATCATATAGCTTTACAACCTCATGATCTTTCTTTGCCCTTGACCCCAAAACAGTGTATGAATGTGTGTGTGTGTATGTGTATGTGTGTGTGTGTGTGTGTGTGTGTGTGTGTGTGTGTGTAGATGTTTTGCATAGTCAAGAGAGCTCAACAAACATCAAGGGATATTTGTTGGAAACAGTGAAAACATGCAGATTACTCTATTAGGTAGGATTAATTAATCCCACTAGATGGGATTAAATGGATAACATCTGTTTTTGGCTGTGTTCATCTTGCTCTAGCTCTAGCAATCAGAAAGGGCACAATTCTTCTCTGACTTTTACTTCTACATCTCATGATGGATATACTGTTTCAATAAAAGAATAAGCGAGAGCCCTTGTTGAGCAGCACAGTTCCCAGAGAATCCTGAGGGAACAGTTTCTCAGCAGTTTGAATCTGCTCTTGGCTTTAAACGTATGTGAAGAGTCAGGCTGTTTCTATTCAGGTATATCTTTAATGTGGCATTTGCAGTAAATATCACACTATCAATTATTCCCAGTTTCAAAAGAAAAAAGATATTTTAATACTTTTATTTGTTAAAGTGACAATATAACCATTATTCTGCAAACATACAAAATTTTTCACATCAACAAATTTAGTATATTATCTTAAATAACTGTCTCAACAAAATGAAAGAGAGTACTTAATAATGTCATTTTTTTATTTTACTCCTTCTTGCTGAAATCATGTATGTTTAGAGGCACAATAGCACATATATACCAGCAGGCTAGATAAGAATTACCTAATCTATTATCTGATTATTTTTGGAAGTACTTACAGTGTTCCGAAGGGGGAAAAAAAAAGTGTCATGTCATTATTTGTGGAAAAACAGACAATATTCTGAGAAAAAAGTGTCAATTTGCAGTACCAATAAAAAGAAGAATATTGCTTTTGAAAGGTCAACCAGATGAGTAAATATATTTTACCAATAAAATTCAATTAAGATAATTTTTTATCATTAATCAGGATACTGTACCATTTCATGAATGAGAACTGTCAGAGTCTTTGTAGTATTCACTGGGACAAGTTGTGTCAGAGTGATGAAGTTAACTGAGTTTGTGATTACTGGAAGAATATTAAAAAGCAAATCTCATGCAATATTTGAGGTTGTGATAATTATTTGTTCTTTCAAACCACTATTATGTGAAGTAATTGTCATAAAATTTATACTTCATTTAAAGTTTGATTTCTACGTGAGTTAGGAAGGCTTTTGTGAGTAATGTAAATATGAAATACACTTAGCATTTAGTAGATATTTTTATATTTTACAAAATAGTAGTCAAATAGTAGTTAGGAATGATCTTTGGATCAGATACCAAAGTATCTTTACTTTGAGGTTCGGAAGGAGAGATGACTATTGATTTACGAAGTCTTAAAGCCTATCAAGACCCCCTTGCTCTTGTTCTGGTTCTTTATCTTCTGACTGATACTAGCAATTAGAAACAATTAATTTTATTTTCCTCTAAATTTAAATCTATCATAGTGTTCAAAATAAATGCTGAATTTGGTTCATAGGAAATCTTAAGTTTAGCAAGATACATAGAATGTCATATGGTACATTAATCTGATATTTAAACTGTTATGAACATGGTTGCAGACAATTTTAATCTGTTAACAGTTGTACACACCTCTAGTCCTAGGTGCTCCAAACAGGAGACTATGAGTTCACATCAGACTGGATAACACAGTGAATTTGTTAACTAACTGGCCATTAAAATCACCACAAACACAAATCTCTGAGAATATCTGTGATGGATTATCTAGACTAGATTAGCTGGGGTAAGAAGGCCCATGTTAATGTGGGCAGCACCATTGCACTGGCTAGGGTCCTGCATGGACTGAAGATGAGAAAGGAATCTGAACACAAGTATTCATCACGCTGTGCTTTCTGACTATAAGCGTGTTGCCTCTTGTTCCTGAAGCCATGCTTTCACCAAAATGGTGAGATCCTTTACAACTGCAAGCTAAAATGAACCCTTTGTCTATTAAGTTGTTTGTTTCAGGTATCTTGTTACATAAGTGAGAAAAATTACCAATACAGACTGCACCTAAAGACAGGAAACCAAACATGAATGGACAAAAATAAAATAGACCAAAATATTATGTCTAATATGTTAATATTTATATTAGTTATCACTGAAGAAAAAAATCTCTCCTACAAATAGCCTATAATATTCTGGGATCATAGTGGCAACAGTCAAGGGAAATGATTTCTTGTGACAAATTTCCCTTTTTTTTGCTTATATCTTTGATACCTCACTCACCTCTGTAACTCTAAATTGTGTTGGATCATTATTTTGTCTCTTGAGAAGTTCAGAAGACATATACCTAATGTCTCTGTCTTAACCAACTCAAATTTCTGTAAATTCTTACTTCTACCTGCTCCTTTATTTGCTGGCACTCACAACTGCACAAGAGAACCTCCCATAAAAATAGCAAAATCTCAGTCTTGAATGCTACCTACATATTCCCTAAGGAATAAGAATTTTTCTGAGTGTTAGAATATACTTATATGATTAATTAAAATCATGAGATGGAGAGATGGCTCAGCAGTTACAAGTGCATACTTATTTGCAGAGGACTAGAATTCATTCATCAGCACCCATGTCCATCCAGTAGCTCACAACTGTCTGTTATTCCAGCTCCAGGGAGCGACAAGGCCTTTTTGTTTCCCCTTCGGACTCTGCAGGCACCTTCATTCAAATGCACCCATCCCCACAGTCAGACATGCACATGTATACATAATTAAAAATAAAATAATTTTTAAAAATCTAATAAGTATGCAATTTTATACTTACCACTAGAGATTCAGAAGATAGAAAGAGGTGAAGGTCTATCAGATTCATCATTCAGTGTCTACCTACACACTGTATAACCTAAGTCAAGGTTATGATACATACCTTAAGAAACATCCAACAGGAAATAGGTAGTCTGTTGCCTAGTGGGTAGCATTTTTATAGACTAGATGAGTGACTAAGATCACACTAAAACAACATTGGAACACAGCCAGAACTCTCAGCGAGCAAACAGTGGGGATATTAGAAGAGATCTTGTCAGGAGGTTCTAGGTTAGAAAAGAATGCTGTAACTGTAATTGAAAAAAGAAAAGGAAAAGAAAGGAAAGAAAAGAGGAAAAAAGAAAGAAAAGCATCTTGGGATTTCTGACCCAAAAGCTTTCACTCAATGTAAATTCCTGCTGCTGTGTGGGTAACAATGGATCCTGGTTCTTTTCCATGGGGGATATAGATTTTAGAGAGTTTTGTGTTTGATTTTGTTTTGTTTTTATTGGTTCTGATGTCAGAGGTGTTTGAACATCCATACAGGAAGCAATGGTCTCCTTCAGATTAGCTTAGATCAAATGATTGTTGTAAATTAATGTGTCCTTTTGAATTCAAGTGTTATTAGGTACTTGAGCTGCTTACCACAACAGGTGAACTGTTTTATTTACTTGGCATCATTAACCAAGATTTCAAAGGGGGTGTTTTATAACAATGTCATTAAATGGTTCAAAGAGAATTCCTATAATCTTTCTTTTTCATGTAAGCCATTTAATTAATGTGAAACTTATAGAAATCCATGGTGTCAAACTGAAATGTGACATATTGAGAAGTTAGGAAAATTGTAGAAAAAGGTTTAATACTGAAGATAAAATGGTATTTTTATTGTAATATGACAATTTAATGAAGTAGATTAAAGTGTTAAGAACTGCCTCCTTTTAAATTAAGAAGTCTTTGGATGAGAAATATGCTAGGACTTATTTCTGGTACAACTAAAATTTTAAATTATATCTAAAAAGAACCAAAAATTCATGGATCCAAACTGAATCTCTATTTGTCAAAAATCTACAAATATTTTTACATATTCACAGAGTACTTAGATCTTAAAAATAATCTTTTGAAGAAAAGTTTATGTTAACTATGAATACATTTTCTTTAATTTGGGCATAACAGCTTTTCTCTTTGGTAAGAAACATATCCATAATCGATTTGGTCCTAAAATATTAAAGCATTTGACATGGTGGGTTTTTTTTAATATTTTACTTATTATTTTTATTTGATGTGTATGCATGTATTGCCTGCATGTAGGTAAGTATAACCATGTCGTGCAATGCCCACAGAGGACAGAAGAGGCTGTCGGATCCCCTGGAATTGGAGTCATGGGCAGTTGTTAGCTGTCATGTGAGTGCTGGGATTCAAACCCGGGTCTTCTGCAAGAACAACCAATGTTCTTAACCGCTGAGCTATCTCTCCAGTCCTGACATAGTGTTTTATAAATCTGTTTGTATTCTAAAGGAAAATACCTTTTCTAAATAATACACCTCATTTTAATTCCATTATAGTTAATCGGATTTCAATTAGCACTATCCAATAATGACAATACCCCAAACTTATTTTTAACACTCCAAGCATATTGTCATAGTTGGGAACAAAGCTTACTCTAATACATAGGTTCATATTATAAAATCAGTTACGAGTAACAGCCCTTTTTCAGTATCAAGGTTTACTAAATAATGTTAAAATATCAAAGACCCAGAAATAACAGTGAGATCTTAAGAGCAATAAGGTAACTCCAATTTAAAGTTTTAAGTAGCATGACGGATAGTGATTTGGGAATAAACCATCAGTGGAGAAAGGAGCAGAGAGAATTAACTCTTTCTCTAAATCACAAGTATATGTAATTGAGCAAGAGAGAAATAGACCATTCCTGGCCTCAGTGTAATTTATGCTTTGCTTCATGGCAATTTTCACCCATCAAAACTAAGAGATATGTTTCATTTTTTGGATTTGATGATAATTTAGACTATCATTTTGTAAATTCCTAAAAGAAAACCTCATTTTTTCAAAGATATTTTGAATATATATATAAACTTTCATAAAAGTAGAAAATATGTAATTTCTTTATACAGAAAATAATAAATATTTGGCATATGCATATGTATGTACACATATGCACATATATCAAATGAAATGCTCCTTAAGTAAATTTCCTTTCAGAAAAAAAGATGAAGGATATTCAGAGTTGTAAAAATGTAACATTTTCAAAGGGAAATATTGAAGCTCTCATTAATTGTATTTTTAAAATGTTGTCATAAAGACATAGATATATTGAAAAGTTTTAACAGTCAAAGAGGTTTATATACACTTGCACTGAATAAACTTAGTATGGTTAATGTTATATATATGTATACTTTTCCACATGTACTTTGCTATAAATAATGAACATAAATAACATACATAATTCAAAAATGATTTCAATTGATAATTCTTACTGGCTTAATGCATTTAGTTTATTTTGTATTTTTAACGTTCTCATTTATTCAGAATTGACTATTTGAATTCCTCTCAGAGGCAGAATGATCTATGAACGTTAACTCCTATAGTTAACAGTTAATGACAATGTTTTCTACAAATTGAAATTCAGCAATCAGATGGGACCTTTAGATTGAAACCACCACAACACTTGCTCCTTATTTAAGAAGCATAAATCTTCTAAAATGAACTACCATAATATTTATCATATTATTAAAAGTTCATGATAAGCTTTCTCAGATTGATTAATATATTTTAGAAAACTCCTCTCCTAGAATTTCTGGTAATGAAAGGCCATGAGTATTACTAGACTTTTTTTTAAAGTAACACATCTACAATGCAAACTTTATACTGAAGGCTGGGAAATATCAGGAAAGAGGGGTAGAAACAATGTAATAGGCAGAGGGATAAGAAACTGCTACTACTTAATGCAGTATACACTTGAGAGGGAAACTTTATCAATGAAATCTCCAAAGTATAAAATCTTCATAATGGCAAACCCATATGACATTCAAGATGGACAGAGGTATTGTCACCTGGTCCCACATCAAGATGAAAAGCTACAGGAACTCAGGATGTTGAGGGTAGGAGAATTTGTTTTCTCCATGTACTAGATCCCTCTGAGGTTATCTACTCTTAAATGGACAGCCCTAAACACAAGTACACAGGAGCATCACTAAATGGTCTCAGTGCATATTATATATACATATATAACTGTAATGATCAAAAAAGAGGACAAGAAAATTGAGAAGGAATGGGGGAAAAGGAGGAGATGGTGAGGGACTTAGAAGTTTGGAAATAATGCAAAGACTGTAATCAAGCATGACATTCTAAAAAACAAAACAAAACAAAACACAAAAACATAAAGTTGGCAGAGGTCCTGCTGAGGGATTCACAGGGTGAGTAGGAGGGGAGAAATAGAGGAAGATATTCCATATTTCAATGTATAAATGTGTGAAATTCTCAAAACTAAAGAAAAATTTATCATCTTAAAATCAATTCTTTTATTAAACTGCTGTGTAGAGTTGGATTTATGGAATGACAAAACAATAAAGAAAATGATTGTTTTATTATCAGGGTGGATTTATAACAATAAACTAATTTCCTGAGATGCAATTCATTTCTACTTAAAAAATGTCGCAAAATCAAGTCTGGGATCAGATTCAACTGTCAGATGAGTCTGAAAATGTGAAGAAATATACCATAGTTTTTATAAATTATTTAAAAGTAAGTATACATCTTATCTTACTGTCAAAACTAAGGAGACAAAAGTAGTTTTTACACATTTTTATTTTCAATAGCATTTAACCACCATTACATTAAGTAACTTGTATAGGAAATATTAAAGTTTATAAGCATACATTTGAATATACATAGAGTATGATATAATTCAATTAATCGTAATAAATGACCACAAATGGCATACAATATTAGAGTGAAAAATCATTATTCTTATGGAAAACATACTTCCCTTTTTAACTGTTAAAATGCTTTTCTCATCAAAAAAAGATGTTTGAAAATATGCAATACCCAAAATAATTTTACACAAGCCTAAAAGCTTCCTTAGGCTTTCTGTTTATAATATCATATGCACCCAGAGCAAAAAGCAATGTCAGAATTTTTGCATTTATTAACAGTATTTTGTGTTCTTTGATTTTTATTTGTATCTCCATTCTCAAAGGAGAAACATACTGGAAATTTCTTTTTAATTTTAATTTTTTTTTTTTTTTGGTCTTTTTGAGACAGAGTCTCCCTGTAGACCCAGCTGCCCTGGAACTCACTATGTAGACCAGGCAGAATTTGAACTCATAGAGACCCATCTGCCTCTGCCTACCAAATGCTGGGATTAAAGGTTTGCACCACAACTCCTGGTAGAAAATTTTTTTCTTAAAAAACATTTTAAGAAAAAAATTTTCTTCAAACATTTGAGGCATGGTAGTTTCAATAATAATTTGTATAAAATATAATTATATAATGAATATATTCTGTAAAGGAAATATAAAAATAGGAGTTATGGAGTGTATTTAAATTCATATATTTATAATGTAAAAGAAATTACTTGACATGTGTAACTTACTTGGCTTCAATTGTCATGTGAACACTTTGCTCTTTGCTTCTGTAAGGAGTAGTCTTAGAATACTATCATTTAGGTACATAAAATCAAATGCATGAATACCCTTTTTAATTTTTAAGTACTTTATTGAGTTTTTGGACTTCTTATACAATAGATCTTAATCAAATTTAGACCCCTGACCCCATCTGCATACCCATGTACCTCCGCCCACAGGATTTCTTCATTCTGTCCTATATTTTAAGTCCTGTCTGGTCAAGCATTTGTACACACATGTCCCTTGGTGCAGATTTATGTGCTGGAAGTTAGTCAGCCTATATAGATTGACTTAATTAAAGAAGATCTACTCTTCCTCACCCTGCAGTGATCAGTTGCCAACAATTCCTTGACTATGGTTTGGACCCACTGCCTATTTCCCTCATTCTATGCTAGGTTTTTGTTTGATTGAGTCAACATGGGCCTTGTGCATGCTGTTACCATTGTTGCAAGTTCATATGAGCGAGTCTCCAGAGGCCTGAAAGCTGGTTTCCTTATGCACCAACGCCAGCATTCCCTTTCTAATCATCGAATTTACCTTTTTCATGCTATAATTTCCCCATTCTGTTCCTAATAATTTGATAATTGACTTAGAAAATTTTCCCTTGAAATTTTATTAGTGTACTTAAAAGAATAAGATGCGGAGTTGGAGAGATGGCTCAGCAGTAAATAGCACCAACTGGTCTTGCAGAAAACCATGGTTCAGTTCCCAGCACCCACATGGCAGGTAATAACTGTCCAAAACTCAAGTTCCAGGTGACCCAACAATTTCTTCTGCCTTCCATAGGCATTGTATGACATGGAGGCACTTACACATGTGCAGGCATTACAGCCATATACACAAAATAATTTTTTTAAAAAAGGATAAGATGAATTATTTCTATAAGTGTCCTACTTTGATTTATATTGCTGTGATAAACACTATGATCAAAGCTAAATTGTGGAGAGAAGTTCTTAATTCAGTTTATGTTACAGTCCTTAGTCACGGGAAAACAAGACAGGAACTCAAGCAGGAACCTGGAGGCAGAAACTGAGGTTCAGACCATGGAGGAACGCTACTTACTGGCTTGCTTCTCTGCCCTGGGCTCAACCTGCTTTCCTATACAATTTAAGACTACCTGCCCAGGGATGGCACCACTCACAATAGTCTGGGCCCTCCCTCATCAATCAACATTTAAGAAAATGTCTCACAGATATAGTCACAGGTCAATTCCCCAACTGAGGCGACCTCTTTCGAGGTGCATCAAATTGCCAACAGAAGCTATCCAGCACAAAGAGTTTTATGTCTAATAATGACACTGTAATCTAGAGTATCTAATGATTTTGAACAGGGTGTTCAAAACTGAATTCATTAAGGATACATGCACTAAGGTTCAATGGGTAAAAGTACTTGCTTTATAAGCCTGAGTTCAAATTCCTAGTGCACAAGTAAAAGTTAGCTAGCCCCATGTGCCTGTAACTCCAAGAGGATCACTGGGACTTGCTGACCACTAACCTAACTTCAGGATCAGTAACCCTATCTCAAGAGAATAATGCAGAGAACACTTCATATCCTTTTGCAGTCTCTGTACACACATAGGCACTCATACCTGCACACACACATGCACATATACCAGATATATGTACCACATACTTGTACACACATGCACACATACATATAAATTTACACTTACAATTTTTAGTGTATTATCCATCTGCTTATTACTGAAAATATTTATAAGTACATTGGTGAGATATAAAAATAATTATAAAATACAATAAAAAGTCTTCTTTTGGCTGGTGAGATCGTAAACCCTACGGGGAAATTTAATGTTCTTATTTTGCTTAGTAGTCATATTGTTAAACTGCCTAATAAATATTTATGTTCATATCCATGGATTTATGCTGCTTTCAAACTTGGTGAGAGATATTTAATTTTCTATGTGTAGTGGTTAATACAGAGGCTCATGGCAGTCCAAGCACTGACAGGAAGTAACTGAGTGTTCAGACCTACATGGGACATTTATATCAACCTTCTCTCTCTGAGGCTTATGGAATATGGCACAAGATGGGCAGAAAGAATGGAAGAGCCAGAGGCTGGGTAGGAGTATTGCAGAATGCTGTCTTAATCTTAGGGATATGGCATGGCAGTTGCACACATGAATGAGCAGAAGCTGTGGGAAATTATACAAGACCTACACAAGATCAAGCTAGAAAAATTTTTAGCATGGATAGGAGAAGGCCTCCCAAGGTCCTGCTTCTAGCTGAAGAGCTATTGGAAGTTATGGCTGCTGGGGGAGGGAGCATCACTTTTCTTTGGAAATGTGGCCATGCATATTGCCCATGCCCAGTGGATAACCCCACATCCATGGGATAGGGCAGGGAGAGTTTGAGAGGGTGAGGGTGGATATGATCAGAATAAATCCTTGAAATTTTCAAAGAATGACAAGAACATTTTTATTGTTGTGCTTAGAATATTATCAAGATGTATTACACTTCATGTTTCAAACCACAATTGTTATTTGGTTATATTAACAGTGATCTTACTACACAGGGCCTCATTTTACTTATCTTTTTTTAATCTATGTGTAATATAAAAAAGTCCTATTTGTTCCTGAAAAATTTTATATATAATAAAATATATGCAACTTCACTGGATTTTCTACAAATAACACAACAGCAGGAGAAACACATCAATTTAGATTTTAATACTTAAAGCACTCACAAGTAAACAAATCCAAGATAAAGATTTTCAATCTATATTAGTTTAAAATGATTCTTTCCTGTGGAAATGTTCAGAGCTGTCAAACCTCTGCATGTCAGTTTAGTTTAACAGTAACTCCAATGTACTTACCACAACAAAAATTTTTGGTAAATATATACATAACAATGATTTTAGGAAACTGATTCTGTTAACTTTAAAGGCAGTTACAAACGTAATAATAGGCCCACTGGAGTGCATTAAAGTTGCTTAATGTGTTTTGGAAAATGATATGAAAAGTGCAGACCCTGCTCACAGTTCCGTAGGCCCTAATGTGATAAGAGAATTACAAACACAGCCCGAGGACCCCTGGAGCGTCTTTCTGTCTGTGACACACCCCTCACAGAATTCTACTTTCTTAGGCTCATTAATGAACTTTTGACCTAGCTATTATCCAATAGATTTTGTGTTTCTCAATGAAAAATCAACTTTTAAATAAAATAACGGAGAATTTATATTCACTCTTCTTGGAGGTTGAGTTTACAATCCAGGATCTTTTGCTTTTGCTACCTAAGGGGATCTGTACTACTTTTCTGCACTTTTAAATGAAGTAAACATTCATACTAACACCAAATTATAGTAAAAGCAATCTCTAATTAACAACTTGTTATTAAAGAACTTTAAAAAATAATCACTATATTTTCTGTAGTTCTATAATCATTTCAATGAAGTGTTTAAGAGCACTCAAGGAATTTGATGTACATTATATGTACAAAAGGGGTCTATGTACATGTATTTCTGCTTTTATGTTAGACAAAAGCCTTTCAAATAAAAGATAGATGGAATGGATGTAAAGAGAACCTTTTATACAGTTAACAATGTTTGAGAAACAACCATATATCTCAAACAGCTGACAGCTTGTATTAAGAGAAGCATCTGAAGGTTTAGACAAGGGCATGACCTTTACATTTCTATTTGAATGGTTGGCAGGGAGTACAAAGCTTAAGATTAAGGTGTGGTTGAGTATAAAATATGGTAAATTATTCTGTCCTGACTTCTGTACGAAATAGGGGCCATGTATTTGTGAAGGTCATGGAATTTGCAGTAATATACTGGGTCAGGGGACAACCACTGGGTCATTCAAGGCTGGGTTCACTGGTTTTGTCCTTCAGTATCTAACAACCTGGGGCCAGGATTCCAACTCAGCAAATATGTGTTCTTGAGAGCCTAGGCCCGATGCCACATTGCAGCATTTCATCGACAAAAGTCAGTCAGGTTGTTTGAAGTGGTGATGTCAAGCTTAATGGATGAAGTGTGAAGCCATATTTAAGAAAAGAAGTGACTAAAGGAAGCAAACATTTAAAAAAGAATAGAATAGGAATGTCATTCAACGTGTACAACATTCATGTTAAAAATCAGTTTACTTACCTTGCTTTCATTGTTTATCTGTTGCTCTTTGTTTCTTTGATTTCGTGGCGAAGTTCAAGAACACAATTCGAAAGAGCTGTCATGGGACAAAATTGTAAAAAATTCATAGACCTGCTATTCTTGAGCCAAGTTTAGTGGATTTTAAAACAATTTTAAACACTCTAAAACTCGGTTTCTGGTACATAGGTACACCGGCACTGAGCACTACCTTTGTCCTCAGTAGATATTACTTTTTATGTTTTCTGCCTCTTCATTAATTTTGGGTAAGTTTTTAAATAGGACGTTTAATAATCTTTTACTATTCCAGTGCATTCTTGTGTTTTGCCAATGCATTATTCAATACAAGCATTGGAGTATTTCAACATTTGCAGTTTTAATATTCACTATTTCAGGTTTTTAGATGTAAATGGCTTCTCTTTGCTTATATTTTCCAATACCCTACACTTCCCACTTTCCCTAAAAATATTTATTATACACATTTTTATTTCTTGTTTGCATGATTGATTTTTACCAATTCCTCTGCATTAAACTTTCTATTTTATTGTGAATTTTCCTTTAAGTATTATTTACGTTACCGACAATGTGGTTTTTCTGTTTGTATCTATATCATGAAAATCAATAATTTTCTATGCTGAGATAGCAGACTTTTGACCTGTTTGTTAAATTAAATTGGGCAGGGCTTTTAGGGTCACCTAAAGCTTTCACATTGTAATGTGTCCCTCCTCTTTGACCTCAAGAAACCTCCCGGTAATTCATGCAGGCACAGACCTTTTCCTTGGTGCTCTCCTCCTATTAAGCTAACCTATGTATATGGGGTAAAAGGGAAATGACAGTCTAGCAAATGGAACTGAATTTGTTTTACTGCTTCTCCACGTAACCACAAACTGTGTTTGTCAAATGAATCTGTCTTCAGATTCAGAAGCTTATTACTAATCTTCAGTGGGTGGCAAGCAGCAATGTACTAATGCACACCGGCAATGCAAGCCACAGAGAGGCAGCACACGAGCATAGCTGCCATATATACCTCTTCTCTGACACTTAGCGTGCCAGGTCCTGTGTCTTATTGGCTGGGATGGTCACAGCTAGGATGGTTCTACTTTACATGCTAGGATCTTGCTATAGTCTGCTTTTCTGAGGTTTTCCTGGATTACCTTGTTGGTTATGTCTGTGTGTCAGTAAGTATTACTTGTCTCTGGAGTCTTTTGTCTGTCTTTTCACTTTCTGGCCATCTTCACAGCTTAGATTTAAGAACAAACATCACTTGTTTTTATGACACTCTGCCTGGAGGCACCTTTTCAATGATTGCAAACTTCTATTAAAATTTGCGGTACTTTCTAATCACAATTTAAATTCTCTACTGTTAATATTACAATATATATAAGTGTCCGTAGTTTAGGATGAAAATAGCATTTATTGGCTGTTGTTATGTGTGCTGAACAGTTGCTCTACAACATGGTCCCATTTCTTAAACTTCCCTATAGGAGTATTATTAACACTTTACATCCTCGGGCCTGGAGTGGGCCTAGGAGCATGTAATTTTAAAACTCATCCTTAACATTTCTCATGTACATGGTCTGTAACCCATATTCTAAAATAATTGCTGAGGGCAATCTCAACTCAATGAGGAAACAGAGTAGAAGTCTAAGGATCTGTGTTAGTAACCTCTTGTCCTCCTTCAAGTAAATAATCTCACTGCTAAGAAATCATATACCCCTTAGGCAAGGATGAATGACAGTTTTCAACAGGCTGCTTTACAAAGAAATTGAACACATATTCCAGAAAGTCACTTATTACCGATTTTCCTTGTTAAATATACTAGCTAAAACACTGTGGTTCAAAAAAATCTGTAATGTAGTTTATATAATAATTTACAAATTTCCTTTAAACTTAGTATTTTATTTCTAGGATTACCTGGAAACGTTTCAGTTAAATATTTATTCCTTAGTTACAAAGAGTTTTCTTCTGTTACAGTGTTGATACTCTTGATTAGCTCTAGGGTGAATATTTTATTCTATATGTACATAGTACTTAACAAGTTAGTTTCAAAATGCTATCCAGATGTCTAGAAGTCTACCCACTTTGCCTAGGATTTTCTTCTTATTCTCACCCATTTCTCTGGCCCATTATCTTTCTTTTCTTAAGTACACGAAACTTATTTCTACAGTGGACAAAGGTTAATGTAGAGACTCTTAATTGGTCAAAGAACAGATGACTGTTTAGTACTCAGCCATAAACAAGACATGTGTGTCGCCTTTCCCAAAGTCCAGGGAACATTGCAGAGGAGGACTTGGAAAGATGGTAAGACCTGAAGTGTGGATGGGAGTGCTATGACCTTTGTCTTCTGAATAAGACATGACCATTTTGCATGCACACAAAGCTGTGTCTACTTGTACAAGACCTGCACACATACACCAGAAGATGTGACCACTGGTGGGGAAGTACCTGAAGGAAAAAGAAATCAACAGGAGAGGGTGATAAGAGTAATAATATTCCAAGTATGGTGGCACATGCCTGAAGTCCCAGCACTTGGGAGGCAGAGGCAGGAGGTTCTTTGTGAGTTCAAGACCAGCTGGGACTACAGGAAGACCCTGTTTCAAAAGGATCAAAAAAAAAAAAAAAGAAGAAATGATGTGGGTAAATATGATCATAATATATTTTATAAATGTATACATTTATAAAATTGTCAAAAAAATCTAGATTCTTATGAAGGAAAATGTGTATTAAAAAGAAAGTATTCTTTCACTTTACACACATTATTTTGTTCACTGGGGAATTCACTGAAGATGTTGTGATGGTTATAGTAAAAGATTATCTCATAAGTATCAAAGATATAAATATTCAGAAACCCTCATAATTTATTTCCTTTAACGAATGCCAGAACAAAAGAGACACTGAGGATTTGCAGCAATATTAAAACAGGATTCTGGGCACTAGGAAGATGATTCGGTAGGTAAAGTTCCTGCTGCACAAACATTAGGCCCTAAATTAGGATCCCCAGCACCCATATAAAAGTCAGGTATGGTAGTACATATGTGTAATCCCAACTCTTTTTCTGATCTTTAGGGCTCACTGGCTAACCAACATGGATGAAATGGTAAGTTACAGATTCATTGAGAGACTTTTTCTCAAAAACTAAGGTTGAGAGTAACAGAAGGCACTTGATAGAAGACAACCTCTGTTTGCCACAGTGCAGGCAGCATACCCACATACATACATACACAAAATACACAAACTAATTAGAAATAAAGAACAGTGAGATCCATGTTTTCTAGTTTATCATAAGTAATTTCAAAATAAGTCTCCCGAGGTATAGCCTGGATTATTAAATCAATATAATATCTGAATTGATAGTTTTGGCTTCACACAATCACAATAGTAAGTTTTAAAAATAATTGCTACTGAGATTAACTGTCTAATAGGGAAGTATTGTTTCATATAACAAATTTGATACATACACACCCATGAATTCAAGACCATCACCCTGCTCCTACTGTCAAATGTCTATTGGTCACTGCTGCTGTCTTCTCTTTTTTCCTCCAGTGCTTGTCAACCCCGTCAACACTCATCAGAAAGGCTTTGCGTCTTAAGGAGAGATTTGAGTCTCCCCATAGTCTTATGGCAACAAATCCATTCACTGTGCCCAAACTTGCACACCACTCACTATGCCCAACCTTGCACACCAGGCCCTGTGGTCTCAGAAATGTAAAGAATCAAATGTGTTTTTGGTAGTGTTGATCCAAGTCTTCTCTGCTATGACTTCACTTAAACCTTGGTCCTGAACCTCAGAGTACTCACTTTATACTGTGAGACTGTGAAGCTTTGTGATACCAACATATACCATCTGAAGGACTTTGGCTCAGATTCTTGACTATTGAGTGTGGGTATTACAGACATGTGGCAAAATCTTACATACTAATCACATCACTAAGAACATTTTTTTAGACTAAAACATAGCCCATTTTATCAACAAAATCAGGTGAATAAAATACAAGGGATTTGCTTAGTCAATACCAGTCAGGAGTTTGTGATGTATCACGTGGCACGTTCTTTGAGTGGGATGATTGCCTGCATGTTATCAAATTTGAACATGCTCATGTACCTTTCCTTCACCACAGCACTTTTAGCAGCATCACAGACACATGCTCATTCACGCGAGCAGCCCTGGTCTGTGGAGACATTCCTCACTTGCTTATGCAGCCTTCACATGCTTAGGCAAAGCTTTGTTCTGTCATTTTTTTTTTTTTTTTTTTTTTTTTTTTTTTTCTTTTTTTTTTTTTTTTTTTTTCTTTTTTTTTTTTTTTTTTTTTCTTTTTTTTTTTTTTTTTTTTTCTTTTTTTTTTTTTTTTTTTTTCTTTTTTTTTTTTTTTTTTTTTCTTTTTTTTTTTTTTTTTTTTTCTTTTTTTTTTTTTTTTTTTTTCTTTTTTTTTTTTTTTTTTTTTCTTTTTTTTTTTTTTTTTTTTTCTTTTTTTTTTTTTTTTTTTTTCTTTTTTTTTTTTTTTTTTTTTCTTTTTTTTTTTTTTTTTTTTTCTTTTTTTTTTTTTTTTTTTTTCTTTTTTTTTTTTTTTTTTTTTCTTTTTTTTTTTTTTTTTTTTTTTTTTTTTTTTTTTTTTTTCTGCTGAGGTGCTTTCCTCCTTCACTCGTCTTCCATTCTCAGTGTAACAACACCATGCCTCGGTCTTCCTAGCTAAGGCATGATGCATCATGGGTTTCAGTATTTCTATTAACCGCTCCTTTTAGTTGGTGTTTATTTCAATCTCAGTACTGATGCTAGATACAGAAGTGAGAAAAAGAGAAAGAAAAAATGTGGCAGCTCTTTATTTCTATTTGCCGCACTTAGTAGAGATCAAGATACTTGAAACAGACAGACAAAATAAAGCAATTAAAATTTTATTTATTTTTAAAATTTAGCTTCTAGCACTCAGCTAATACACATTCAAACAGACTGGAAAGGAAAAGGCCTGGGATATGGACAATGAGTCATCTCACAGTAATAAAAAAAAAAAACAATTAGTTTTATTTTTATTTGCCTTTCAATCAAGAGACCAAGTGTCTAAATCAGAAAAAAAAACCGAAGCCTTGTACATGCCTGTTATCCAACGTGCTGGACAGAGCAGCAACTGGCAGTATTAGATTTAGATTAGATTAGATTCTTCCTGATGCAGAATATAAAGCAATGACTCAAAATAAATACTTTTCAAATTAGGATTATTTATCGGGATAGTATATACAGAGGAGTATCAATTGAAAAGTTTAAACTAGATTAATACATATACAGAAAAGCTAAGATATTTTTGTTATTTTGAATAGATCCCACTCGCATGAAGATTTATGTATGGATTTTTGCCTTACTAATAGATCATAACTGAAAAAACACCTTTTACATGAATATTTGATGATATTTAGTGATTGATATTACTGTTTTCTATAGTTACCATAAAATCAATATGATGATCTTTATTCCATTAACGCTCCCACAGTATTAACCCACAGACTTGCTATTATACAAACTGTAAATTTACAAATCATAGATTTGCAAGTCTGTAACATGGTTGATGCTGTTCACATTACCTAGATTTTCTATGTTCAGAGTGCATACTTTCATTTGTGAAAACTGCTTAGGTATGCATGATTTTGATCCGTGGCATTAAGTGAATAGCAAATGAGTTTAAAATAATGCATATTAAATTACAGGTTGGATGAGGCTAATAATGTTCCAAGGTTTAGGATATTAAGTAAATGAAAAATATTCAAAAAGAAAGAATGCAAACAAACTGTTAAATGCAAAGCAATATATTTCACGGGAAAAGATAAGCAACAAAATTTGAAAAGATTCAGTTAGCATCTTATACATTAAAAACTCAACCTTCAGTCTTCTATGATACTCTCTAATGTCCCCTAATGTTCCCAGTCACAGTAAATGCCATTTCTATGTTTCAGGTAGTTTAGTCTAGAAGTCTGTCTGGTCTCATTACTAACACCTGTGTTGTCCACACTGCCTGTGTTGAATCTATCATCAAGTCCTGCCTTATTTTATTTAATGATTCTGGATTGAATCAGGGATTTTCATATTATAAACTTGCATTCTACTACTGAGTGACAACTCGAGAACCCAGTTTTATTTTCTTTCTCCTGCGTCTCAGGAGACATGACAATCATTTACTGTCTGCTCTGTGTTGCTAGACTGACATCATTTACAATCTACTTCCACTTTCCTTAGATATTTCTCATTATAGTACTTGGAGCAAATTTTAATAATAGAAATTGAATCACAGTATTTCTGGCTTTCAAAGACTTTTGAGTCTGAGGATGCAGCTCATTAGTAGAGCACTTGCTAGCTTGCTCAGGCAACAAGGTCTGGGCATTGTTGAAGAAGTTACCTTTGCCATGGCCTGTGTATATAGCAGCAGACTAACTCATAATGAGCAAAGTAAATTATTGGTGAATAAATTGGTAAGGACCAAATCATAGCATGTGTTACAAATATTTAGAATTCCAACAAATGCTGCTGTTCTGTATATCGGTACATAAAGAGGGGATAGTGGAGGAACTACAGGAATTAGGTGTTGAAATAAAATGAAATCATCTCTCTCATACCTGCTTTTAATCAAACAGTTCTTAGAGATAAGAACTTTATTAGATATCGTACTTCAGTTTTAAAATGCCTCAGAACTTTGTTTCCCCCATCTAATGCCTATGTAGCTGACAGTTTGGGTCTTATTGTCTTGACTGTATGAATTTCTTTAGCCTTTTTTGATAACAGTGCTGGTCTAGTACCTCCTTTTACAGGCATGTTTTTATCCTAAGCAAGTATACATTTTGATTTCACAAATATACCTGTCTCATTTTACTACTCTGATCATTCCATTTTTTTTCTTGATCTTCTTAATTCAAGTTAGATTATTCACTTACTTAATGTGTGGGAGATAGTGCATGGTAAGAAAATGTTCTACTCCTGAGCAATGTCCTAGGACTGAACTAGTTTATTGAAATATTCCTGAAATGCAAAGAGCTGTGCACATTTTATGCTTTTTTATTTATTATATTTTGTATGTAAGTATACCATGAGTGTACAATACCTACAGAGACCAGAAAAGGGCATTAAACCCCTGGACCTGGAATTACAGAGGGTTGCTAACCACCATATGACATTGGGAACTGACCTGTTGGCAAGAGCAGTAAGGGCTCTTAACCTTTAACTCATCTCTCCAGCCCCAGAGCTATTAATATATGCAACTCAGTGTATTGGGGGAATAAGTTAATGTCTAAGAAATGACCAGAACTAGGAAGGACAGGGACATATTCTATTACTTCCCAAATACTTTCCTGCCTCCAGCTGTTAGCATCATCATTTTTTTTGTATTAAAAATATTCTAACATAAGATCTACCATCTTGGCAAATGTACAATATAGTATTAGATAGCATGTTTTGCATTCATCTAACATTTCCTTATGTTATGGACTGAAACTTTCATTCATTGTCTTTCCTATTTCCTACCCCTACCAACCATGGGCAATCATCATTAAAATTTCTGCTTTCATTAATTTGGTTATTTTTTAAATTTTTAAATTATTTTTATTATTTTATATACATGTATTGCCTGCATGTAGGTAAGTGCACCCATGTCATGAAATGCCCATGGAGGACAGAAGAGGCTGTCGGATCCCCTGGGAATGGAGTTACTGGCAGTTGTTAGCTGCCATGTTGGTGCTGGGATTCAAACCTGGGTCTTCTGCAAGAACAGCCAGTGTTCTTAACCGCTGAGCCATGTCTCCAGCCCCTAATTTGGTTATTTTAAATACCACATGCAAATGATCAGGCAGTGTTTGCTCTTCTATGTCTGGACTTTTTCACTTAGTGTAATTGCTAGGACAGGAGGACTCCATAGCTGCACCTTACCTGCTGCTGTCCTGCAAGGCCCTGTCTTTATTCTCCTACAATTTTCGTATTATGTTACATTTTATGATGCATTCATATATTTCAAATCCTTCCATTAACTCATAAAAGATAGTTCTGTCAAAAACCTTACTCCAAGGTCATTTATTTTCCTTATCATCCTGAGCCAAAAGCACTGTATTAAATAATTGTTATTTGGATATCTCTTAACGTCTTCCAATAGAATAATAATCTACTCTCCAAAACTACTCTCTTTTGACTCAATATGAGACAAAGATTACTATTGTAATGTTTTATAGCACAGCATTGCTGAAAAGACATATATTATTCCTGCCTCTCCTTCCCACACTCTTCTTCAGTACAATCAGTTTATCATCCATGCACATGGGCCCTATAGGTTAAATACCCCCAGTTTTACCCACTTACCCCATTCCACAGCTGCTGTTTGTTTTCTCTCTAATCTTCTCAACTAGGTTATTTCATTCATTTTGATGTGGGTTTTGTTGTTGTTGTTGTTGTTGTTATGCTTTCTTTGAAGTCTGCTTCATTTATGCTAACATTCTTTCAAAAGAAGAAATGTATTGTAATGGGATCAGTATAAGAAACAAGAAACAGAAAACCCTGAAGACAATATGTCAAATGAAACGTGAGAGACACAAATGGACAATACAATAGGATTTCATATATACAAAACATCTAAAATTTTCAATCTCACAAAAGCAAAGGATAGAATGATCGGGGCCAAGGGCTCAGGAGAGAGAAATATTGCTAATTGACCTATGCAAAATTATGTATTCTGGGAATGTGATATACAAAGTTCCAATAGCAAACAATGCTGCATCGTGCACTCAGAAAATCTGTTAAGGAATGTCAATTGCTAAATCATGTCACTACAGTTTTTAAAAATTTCAGTCTTCTCCCAAATGAAATGATTTACCAGCAAGTACCTGTTTTGACATAAAATCTAAACCTGTAGATCTATTCCTCAAGATTCTTGTTCAAAAGCGATAGAATCACCTGAAATTAGCTTAAGAAAAAAATAATTTGGGGCTCATAAAATCTGAAGAATGAATCAATAGTCAAATCACAGGGAAATTGATGATAATTGTAGAAATTGGGTATAATTAACACAGTTACTCAGAGCTCCGTTGCTATTCTGTCTAATTGTTCCTGGAACTTCCTTGAATACTAGCCTGATTTTCTCTCATTTTGTACGTACTCTATAAATGAAGAAAAATGTAATCTATAGGCAGAACCTATGAATTACACAAAATAATTTTTCTTAAATTTGTGTTTATGATTTATAAAACACCTTTTAGAAATAAAGCACATATAATTTTCTAAAATAAATTTTTGTTTAAGGAATAATGAAAGTGAAGCAATTAGAGTCAAAGCAAAAAAGTAATAGAAAAGGAATAATTGCAAAATTGCTGAACACATTACTAACCAGGGTTTAAAGTGTTAAACAATTTAACCAGTGTAGTAAGTCTACAAATATTGCTGCCCTATGGCCATTATATTGTAAAGCTTGAGCTTCCTTTTCTCCCCAGTGTTATATGCTGATTTTTTAAGGAAAGCAGCAAATATCTTTCAGGGCAAGAAAATAATTTTGTGGTTTCAGAAAATATTTATACAACAGTTTGTTCCTGCCGTTTTGTTCGATAAAGGACTTCCTTTGGCCGCTGCTCAGGAGGTGAAGCCAGATCTTTCCTACTGTTGTTTTGTTAGGAAAACCACGCAATTGACAATGGCATTCAAAATAATCTAACAATTCTCAACACTCTTTAACTTCCACATGTAGCCACAGAGCTTAGCACAGTATGTGCTTGACTCTAATTTGCTTCCTTTCTTATATGTACATAAAATACATGGTTTCTAAATTGTTTTAATGGAAGCAATTATCCGAACAATATTCACTGGAAGTGCTGTGTGTGAGGAAAACTCAGTAAGAAACAGAAAGTACATTTTGTTAGAGTTGTAGTGTTATACATTCAAACTCAAAGAGTAAGCAGTTGGGCACTGCGTGACTACATAACATTATTATTAATCTAGCTTGAATTCAACGCACTCTACCAGAATCTGAAGGGCTTGAGGATTGCTGGAATTTTGTGATGCTCAATATTACATCTTCGTAGACACAAACAAATAAATATCTTCCTATTATTTATTTAAGCATGCTTACCTGCTTATTCTTCTATTTGTTTTTTAATCAATGCCACTTATATTTAAATAATAATAAATAGGCAATATTTATTAATAGTAACATCTGTGAAAGCCTTAGACACAAAAGATGATAAATATTTGATGGATATTATGTCACATCAAAGTGGTTCTTCCTTTCTGGAAATCAAATAACAGCTTCTAAATGAATTGAATATTGACCTAGCAAATTTGAAGTTTGCAAAAATCAATAGTCTATAGCAAGTAGGCTGTTGAAATCTGAAAGCTGTGTACTCGGACCTTCTGGATCCAAATCTGCTGTATTCCACAGTAATGGTTGAGTGACTTAGTAGGAAATGACAGAAAAACTGCTTCCCAAATTTAGCTTCTATTCATTTTAGGGTCATAGGTTATTCCTAAACATGTTGAATATTTTTCTTATCATGCCATTTTCTCCTTTAACAATATGCTAAGTCCTATTACTTAAGCAACTATGCTAATTTTTTGTTAAAGCTTGGTAAGAATAAGAATGTTTATAATGCTTTTTCAGAGAGAAGAATGGATATAAGATTAGAGTCATTGAGAAATAAAGGGCCCTCCTAATCTGTTGTTAAAAATATGAGAAGGAAGAAAAGTTAAGAGGATTGATACTCATTAATAGAACATAAGTAGGATTCAATCTTACTTTCGTGTTTCTCATTGTACAATCATAAAAATATATTATCAGAGCTGGAGAGGTGGCTCAGTGGCACTTAACACTTCCTGCCCTTGCCAAGGATCTAGATTTGTTCCCCAAACCCAAGTGGTGATTCACAGTCTTTAATATCTCCAGTCTCCATGACAATGCATCTGATGCCTTGATGCCTTCTTTTGACCTCCTGAGAGTTCCAGCTTGCATGTTTTACACATAACCTAATACATGTGAACACATACCAATAAGAAAAAATTAAAGAAAAAAGAAAACAGTATTCAGAATTCCAGTATTGCTAAATTTTAAATGAACTTCAAAGTTCACATACTCAAAATGAATAAACCTAATGGGGAAATTTTTTTCCTTAAAGCCTCTTCTAGGCAAAATTAGAAATCTTCAAAACCTGACTAGAAACTGATATGTGTCAAAGTTGATTAGCAATGAAAGACTACCTAAAATAGTTTTGGAAAGTGCTGCACTTTTGGAAATTGCTTCTTAAAATAATCAATTAAGAAAAAATACTGATAAAAAAATGCAATCCAAAGTTGCTCATGCCCCTCTATATTGACCTACAAACTTATAAGCTCAGTTCTATCAAAACCTCAGCAATGATTGTGAACTTTTGAACATAAGAGCATTGTCCTTCCCTGGGAATTTCTCATGGAGACTAATTCTTACATTTGGAATAAGCATGATTCATAGAAGTGGTTATTGGAGAAACAGTGCCTGAAAGAATACAGCATATTCTGAACCTAATTTGACAAATACAAATTTACAAATAATTAATAGCAACAATTATTTGGTACTCATCAAAGTCAATGACATTGTAATTAATAATTTTCTTCCACCTATCAATTAATTTGATCTGTTAAGATCAAATAATCATCTTACTAGCAATGAAACTTAAAGTGAAGGAAAGATATACACGTGGAAAACAATAGAAATGTACAAGCTGACAGTGATATTCCAGAAATGCTTCACTTAATCCAAACTAATTAATGCATAAGTGATCCTACTCAATTTAAGAAATGATTAACAAGAAATTAAACAAAAATTCAGGCATAACATCATTTAAATAATAATAAAACATTATTTAACATAATAAATTTCATAATTACAAGATACTATATTATATTTTATCTCTCTAAATGATCTCATTACCAACATTTCTAACATTCAAAAAGTGAGAAAATTTATACTTAAAGAAATTAAATATTATTAATATATGTTAGTGTAGGTTAAGAAGTATGTTTTATAAATTACTAGGAAATGGGAATACACTTTTAGAACAAAAGTTGGGAATATTAAATAAATTAAATAAAATCAAAATATAATAAAAGCAAGTAATTTGTATACCAATGCTAAGGTATACCCCAAAATGCTGCATGTATGCATAAACTATGAGATACTTATTTGTTACTACATTCAGAGTTAGTAATGGTATTTTACTAACAAAACTACAATTTCAAAAACGGAATCACAAAAATGACAGATTCATAAAGGAAGAAAAAGTGAAATATATTAAAAAACAAAAATATATCCATATCTATGATCTGAAAATTTGTGAATGAATAAAATTTTAAAACTGTTTGATAAGTGGTAATGAATGTATAAGAAGCTACAGTAGCTGGAATTGTGGGTAGCCCTTTCCTGTAGTCTCAGCACAAGGGGTACATGTGGGGCCCGAGGCAGGAGGATAAGTTCTAAGAAATCCAAGGCTACATATTAAGACCATGTCTCAAATAAGCAAACAACCAAATCAAAAAAAGAAAAGAACAAATGAAAGTAAAAAGAAAGAAGCCCTATAAACAGAGTTAACAAGACTTCATATATATATATATAT
>NW_008340588.1:2602155-2633018 GCF_000622305.1 Nannospalax galili
ATATAATATTTTTGTATTTATATTTTTAAAGTTTTCTTTTAGTATGGTATTTGGGTAATAGCTTTTTGCTTAATCACACTATAGTTTTGTATTCCACAAAATTATGTGTTTAATATATTTTCTCTTAGCTCATATTAATACTATCATTAAGCAGGCCTACTGCTTGTATAATGTAGAAATGTATTTCAAATTTCAACTAAGGGAATGTTTTAGTCATGATTTTTAAAACATTTTCCTTTCCACCTTATCTAACAGGATGTCAGTCTTTGAAATATGTTGAAACATGTTTATGGTATAGAAAAAATATCTTGAAATAGTTTGATGTGCTTGAAAAGAATCAGCAGCCTGTAATTGGTGAGAATTCTCTATTGACATTAAATCAGATTTGTTGATTATCTTTGTAAAGCTTGTATGTTCCAGAACTTTTGATCTATTTTAAAATGCTAATTAATATGTTAAAGTGCCTCAGCATATTTTTTGTATTATTTTCTATTAAACTTTTCCAAGTGTCAGGTATGACTGACACCTGCAATCCTAGCCCTCAGGAAATGGAGCCAAAAGAATCAGGAGTTCGAGTTCACCCTCAGCTACACAGGGATCTTGAGAACAGACTGGGCTTCGTGAATCTCTGCCTCACAAAACCAAAGAACAAACAAACAAACAAAAAAATAAGCAAATAAAGCTTCTCAGTGTCTGCTGCTTATTTTGAAAACCATGTTAACAAAGCTTTATAAAAGTTTATTATTTTCTGCTCTTTGAACTTTATCATGTTTTAATGCTTTGGATTATCTTTGATGAATCTTTCTGGTCTGTATGTTTACTTTGGAATTAACATTTCAGGACTGGTGAGATAGGTCAGTGAGTAAGGCACTTGCCGCACAAACCTGATGACCTATGTCTGATGATCTCAATATTTCACGTCCAGATGGAAAGAGAAAAATGACTATGAAATTCTTTTACCTACACACAGTGGCTATGATACTTGTACCCCCAACCCCAACAATATATCACTCACAACACAATAATCAATAAAACAGTTTAAAACATTCACAATGACTATGTCATCCCTTTTATTTATATTTTCAGATTATATCATCATTCCTAATCATAGATTTTTAGAGTTTTTAATAAAAACTGAGACTTCTAATGGTCTCATAAGAAGTTAGTGCATATGTATTTAATATCAATAATACTTTAGAATCTAAATTACAGTGATTTTATTGTTTTATTACACTATTTTTCTTAATATTTAACTGTATATTTCTAGGTTTTTGACAATATAGCATGCTTTATTTCCATGTTATTTTGGAAATAAAAGCAGTTTTATGATTACTGCAATGTCTCACTAGAATAGTTAAGAATATTTACCAGTAACTTACTACTATCTGATATCGACAGCACTTTTACATGTTCTCAGTAAATAAAAGGATTTTTAATATGCTCTACTTTCATTTATTGACAACTCTTGACAAGTATTCCATTTTTAATGCATTTCAAAATTGTTTTAAATATTCAAAATTCCATAAAATTCCATAACACATTACATGTATTTTATAAGCCAACATATGCTTTAAAAATAAACACAGATTTTATGTTTTTTATTGGCCTTCACTTTGGGTGTTTCTTAAAATTTCTATTCAGAGCTAAATTATAGAAGCAAAGTGGTCTTGTCTTCAACTGAAAACATATAAATAATAGATATAATATGTGAAAATAATGCTTTTCAAAACACATTGCCAGTCATTGAACTTTGGTGGTTTCTGGAGGGTGGGAAGTTTTGAGATTGGCCATACACTGCTTCTTACTACTGTGAGAGTTTTCAAGGCACAGTGTAGAAAAGGAAAACCCAAGTGCCAAATTCCCAGACAGTGTACTAGAGGCAGAGATGCAAGGTGTGAAGGCTCTGGGGAATCAGCAGATGGCCAGCACTCAGCATACTCCGTAGAGCGATGTTGATACATGAATGTGAGAAAATTATTACAATTGAAAAAGAATCAGTGGAAGGCTCTAAAAGAACAGTATGTATGGATCACATCGGACCAGGAATAAACTCGTCTTCCAATATTCCAGTAGAAAGTAGAAGTCTCACAATTTACAGGATAGCAGAATACTCACAAAGAATTTGGCTAGTAGTTAAAATGAATAAACCTTAGAAGAATTCCATTTTAGTGGCACCTGACAAATCTTAAAAGCAATAATGTTATCGTTTCCAAGTAATTAACATGCTTTCCAGAAAATATCTCAATAACACAAACGGCAAGACAAATACCCAGCACTTGCCACAGTAACATGAATGATGCCTGACATTAAGTTAAGGATGTGAAGCTGAAAATAATTAAATAATTAAAAAAGGGGGGTGGGGGGATAAAAAAGAAATTATACAAACCAACCCGGAACTGCTAAGGAGAAAGGAAACTGAGAAGTATATTAAAACAGATAGCAAAAGAGAATTCTGTTAGATCAAGAATTAGATGAAAGACTGACAATCTTTAAAAGATATGCAGGACACACACACACAAAACAAGCGAAAATCCAAAGTTCACACCTGTAGAGAAGCAAACTACAAACTCTGCAGGGAAAATTTCACTGGAAGTGGCTGAGTGAAGATTTCACATTGCAGAGAAAACAGAAATGAACTTGAAACTAGAGCAATAGCTAATATGCAAATGAAATGTTAAAAGTAGATGAAATATAATATAGACAAAATGGACAAAAAGTATTTTAGAACGATTTCAAGAGCTCTCATACAGATATAATTGGAGCCAATCAAGAAAATAAAAAGAGGATGAGAAAAATATTTGAAGAAATTATCGTCTAAAATAACCATTGGAATGCCATTATAATGTTTTTATATCCTTTTTAAGTTTTATACCTAGAAAAGATTTATATAGTCAATATGGGAAATAGCTGATCTTATTTAAATGCTCTTACTTTTATAATGAATAGATTTTTAACTTTTTCAACTATATTGTTAAGAAAGAGAATATTAATTTTAAAACTATATATCTTAATTAGGCCATTATGTTGCATTAAACTGCATCATTTTATGGGGGAAGTCTGAAGATCACATTTTACACTGTGTCATTTCATTTCTTTGGATCTAACTTCAAAATGTGTTCATTTCTCTCAAATCTTCACAGAATTTTTTAAAGTTTTTGCAAATTTTGTAAATATATTTTGATCATATTCGGATCTCCTTTCCTATTTTCATTCCCCCTTACTACTCCCTAACCATGTACTCTGGTGTATCTATCTATATCTCTATCTATCTGTGTGTGTGTGTGTGTGTGTGTGTGTGTGTGTGTGTGTGCATGCACATGCGTGCGTATGTGTGTGTGTGTGTGTGTGTGTGTGTGTGTTAGGGCCTATAGAGTCAAATTTGTGTCTCCGAATATTTTTGGTGTGGCTTCATCCACTGGAGTGGAGTCTGGTCAATCTACCAAGAGTCTCACACTTAAGGGAGACTGACCCTCCCCATCCTATCACTCAAATCCCAAAATAGATAGAACCTCTTTAAAGAACAATTTCCTTTATATATTTCAGTAAAGGGTTCAAAATCAGATTTTTTTCCTTTGTAAATAGGGTGTATTTGCTGAATGTTATTTTAATGTGCTTTTAGATCTGTGATTCACAAACCTGGAGATTAAAAAATATAATTTAAATTTTGCTACTTTTAACTTTCATCCTTATTAAAAAGAACTAAATCATCCACAGTCATGGGGATGGTAGAATATTCTAGTTAATAAAATTCTAATTTAAATAATGGGACAATTTTGATACTAGATTTGTAGCTATGAGGACATAATTCATTGTAAAAAATCAAGACATCATATTTGAAAAGGTAAATGTTCAAGGCAAATGTCTATCTAGAGACTATTGACCATACAAGGAATAGAAATATTGACTGAACAATTTTTCAGATAAAACACTGAAAAATATCACTTTAACACTCATATTTCTTATACTATAATCACGGAAATTTATAAATTAATTAGGCATTATTATGTAAAGTAAAATCCATTATTTAAACTAGAAATAAAGTAATTCATTCTATGAATTAAACTGAAAAGCTTTATTGTAAATGCTTTTTAGGAAAAATGAAAAACGCCAAGCATAATGAAATTGATAAATTATAAGTAATACATATAATGAGCATTTTGCGTAAGAAAATCCACAGAAGGTAATATAATGCAATACTTATTTGAAACAATATTAATTATATCATTAATGATATTGCTAATATCAAAAAGAATGAGTGATTTAAAACCTAGAAAACATGCATTCAAGTATCTTAAGACTAAAAACAGCTTTTATAAATGTTTCTAACTTAATTTTTTTAGTAAGTAAAATGTGTTTTTACTTATTTGAGGGCATCTGGTGAATATTTACTTTTAAGGACCTACTGAGAACTTAACTGTAATATTGTTAAATTGATATCTGAAAATTCTCATCTCAAAAATCTCCTATTGTTAATGATTGCACAATCATAAGTGATAATTGATTAATGGATTCAGTTTTTATTAGTTAAAGAAAAACAAAATTAATTCCAAGACTTCTAAACTCATATGCACAGGCTTATTAAATAATCAAAACTTTGTTTACATTGGAATCTCCCAATGGTGCTAACTTTAAACTAATTTTATGCATCTGGCATGTATCTATCATCTACCTTCTGCTTACGTAGTTTATTGTGCATTAGTATATTAAGTCAGAAAATATTATTTAATAATATTTGAACACTCGTAAAAGCTATTGTGCTTTGAGGCATCAATGGGTATATATTGGTCTAAGTTTCCTAAAAGTAAACTGCAGTTTTTAATAGTGTATCCAGAAAGTGACCCCCAAGAACTTTCTTCAGGGGAAAAACACATGGGTTATTTACAAACATTTAGTCAGACTAATGTTCCCTAGGAATTGCTGAGAAGAAACAGTACAGTATAATGTACTAAATAACAGAAATATCTGTTGGGTATCTAATAACAGAAAAAAATTATCTCTACAAAGGAAAAGATTCAAATATCAATAATCTTTTTCATCTTAAAGTCAGAAAAGTTTGGTTTATGTAAACTGTCAAAAGATTAATAGGAAAAAGAATATAAATTTATTAGCATAAGACACACAAGATGTACATACAAAGTGCAATACTCAAATGACAGCTTGTATTTGAAATTTGTTTGCTAAGTAGAAAAATTAGGGCTCTGAAGGGAGGTCTCACCTGAAGGGAGGTCTCAGTAGGTTATGAGAGGGTGAGTGAAGACAAATGAATCAAACAAAGGTGTCTCATTATAGTTAAAGTCTGGTAGCACTTACTGGAAGGCCACCTGTGTTCCTTTCTGTTTGCTCCAGGTCCCAGAATCTCAACTGCTTCATCCTAAAAGTCCTTTCCAGGGAAATAGTGATAAAGGGACGGTGGAATGAAAAACAAACACAAAAGCAGAAACAAAACAAAACAGAAAATTCTGCTGCATCTCTGTTTCCTCATTATAAATTCTTTTACAAAAGAAAAACTTTTCAGAAGTATTACTATATCTTTAGTACTATAAATAGGCATTGGAAATATGGTAAAGAACTAGTTTTGGCAAGATCTAATTTGAACTACCTATACCTGACCACTGTTTCTCTTCACGTCTCATACTAGTACAGTAGAGATTCTCTAAGAAGACCTCCAGCTGTGTTTGCTCAGATGGTTGAGAACTGTTTTAGGTTCGTCTGCTCTGACGGTCCTCATGTGCCCTGTTCATTCTCATTTTCCTGATCTTATGTTCCACTGCACTGCTACTGCAGTGATTTTTTTCCTTTGCGTTTGTTCTTTGTGTTTCACGGAAGTTATATTGCAACGAGGATCATCATGCATAATGACAGTGGTAGTTTTGCATGTGTTTATCCTCGGGATCTGACTACCACCATGTTCTAAATATTCCTCTATCATTTTCAAAATGTGTGATTCAAAATGTGATTTTCACTGGGCATGGTGGCACACGCCTTCAATCTCAGCATTTGGGAGGCAGAGACAGGTAGATCTCTGTGCGTTCAAGTCCAGCCTGGTTTCCTGGTCTACATAATGAGTTCCAGGTCAGCTGGGGCTACAGGGAGACCCTATCTCAAAAAAACCAAAAAGAAAAAAAAGGGGATTTTCTTCTTGTTAAAGGCTAAATAGAATACTCATGACACTATTTCCTAAAATTAATCTGTGACTGAAACAGTAGGAAAATAAAGACCTCACATCACTCATTTGTCCTTTATTAATTAAAAAGTTGAATTCCTCACCTTACTGTGATAATGATTATTATCTTTTTACATTTGTGATCTTTCAATCATTTTTCTCATGCTTTGGTATTCATTGCTTCTGAGTACCATTGCAAGATTTCATTTGCAGTTAACTATTCCCTGTAATTTGAGTGTCCTAGAATCAATAACACTTGTGTATTCGAGAGGATGTCAGCTTTTGTGTTAAAGCTGTGCAAATATTGGAAACAGAATTAGCAAAAAACTACCTATCATGAGTGCATAGATTGAGAAAGCAGCACCACAGATTTGCATATAAGGCTTTGACTAAGGTGCTTTACTTGCAGGTTTTACAAAAATATATTAAATTAGTAATGGTAGGTTGCTATCTACCTTCTTTGTTTTACCTCTGCTCTCAGTTTCTCTGATTGATGATACAACAGTTTAGCAATAATAAAATTTAATTCATTTTCTAGCATCTATCAATTATTATCTTTAGGAATCACACAAAGAACAGTAGAAGAAAAAAAGGTGTAATATTAACTTATTACAAAAATGAAGACATTAGACCTGTGAAAGAAGTAATAACAGATTTAAGTTAGACCCTATGGGAATTCCCACAGTGTAGTTTTTAAAAATATTTTATTTATTATCTTTATGTGTATGAGTGTATTGCCTGCATGTATGTGAGTGCACCCGGATCATGCAATGCCAAGGAGATCAGAAGAGGGCTTTGGATTCCCCTGGAACTGAAGTTAAGGATGTCATCTCTCCAGTCGCCATGGTATAATTCTTAAAGAAGATTTTGTTAATGACAAGTAATCACACCTATGTTGCATTTCCATTAATTTCAAAAAATTCCTTTATTTTTAATTTTTTTGAGGATTTCATATATGAGCACTGTCTTTGCATTTTTCCCATGCCCATGTCCCCCACCAAATCCTCCCATGTCCATCCTATGCTTCCCCACTCCACTTAATTCTTGTCTTCTTTCTTATTATTTTTGCATATCCATATATACATTTATGAATACAACATATATATATATATATATACATATATATGTATATATATATATGATTTCTCCATTTAGTGGTGCTAGTGTGTATCTGTGTTTAGGGTTGTGTTTGGAATTAGACAACCTCCTGGTAGCTCATCCCTGAAGAAAACCGATTCTCCCTCCCTCAGCATCCATTGATTGCCTGTAGCTCTTCACCTAGTGATGGAACCCTGTGACATTTTTCCCCATTCACCTTAGCATGTCAGCTGCATTTTCATTACCTAGGTCTTGTTAGACTACCACACTATGGAGATTTCATTGGTATAGACCCCCTATCATATCCAAAATGAATTAACTAGCCACAGCTGTCTTGTCTCCCTGGCTCTTACATTCTTTCCCATCCCTTCCTATATGCTCCTTGAAACTTAGATGTAGAGGTTGCTGCTCATACCACTCAGTATGTGACAGCATTGGGAACTTGTTAGTGCTGAAGCAAGCATAACCACTTTACTGAGTGTGCCACTGGGGATGAATAGAACCTTACAGAACTCTCTGTAGATTAAGAACCTGATAAAGGCTAACTGTCTGGACTTGTAACACTAGGGTGGAGAATCCAACCCATATAACCTTATGGGCTGTTTATGTCCTGTTTTGGGGCTCACAGAATGCAATCGTTAGTTGAGAGTACTGGTATGTTTGTTTCTCTGCTTTTCCATAGATAAGGGAGGAAAGTGAAGGAAATTTAAAAAACCTGCAAGCCAAGCCTTTGAAAATGGTATCCATTAGACAGGCTTAGACATGAAGATAGTGCATTTCCTAGTCTATGGAATATCCAGTTCCCAAGGAACTTACTAGGTTTCCACATGTGCTTACTTGTTAATAAAGCTTGTCTTATATATTATTATTTCAACTTTTATGCTGTTTTGCTCCTTTCTCCAAATAATTATATTATTTTGTTGATTTACTAAATAGAATCAACATAATTTAATGCATTTAAAACTCTATGTTTTTAAATGAATTACACAATGTAAAACAGGTTTGGAAACCTTTGTTTATAATGAAACGCCATGCAAAGACAGTACTTTGACCCCATGAAAGGTTGAATTTCTTCATATACACTTTTTATCTTAGATATTTAATCATATGAAGTATTTCTTAGATACAAAGCTTTATGTAGATACAGCAAGACAGCTTAGTGAGTAAAGGTGCTTGCTACTCAATCTTGATAACCTAAGTTCAATGCCCAGAGCCCATGGTAGAAAGCTAAAACTGACTCCTGAAAGATATCCTCTGATCTCCACATGTGTGACATGTAGCACTTATTCAACTTCCCTCTCTTCTCTTACTGTTTCTATCTTTCACACATGCACACCTACATACACACATGCTCACACATACATAATAAAATCATTTTTAAAATTGTATGTGTAGTCAGGAAATATCACACTTCTTGAGGAGTTGAATAAATCTCATATACAATCCACAGTGCATAGCACTGTGAACTTTAAGTGAAAAGAAAGGTTAAAATTAATAAATTGGAGGTAAAGCTGGAAAGATGGCTCAGTAGTTAAAAGTACTCGATGCTTTGCAAAGGACCTGCCTTCAGTTCCCAAGATCCAAATGGCAGCCCACAGCCCCATTTTCCTAGGTATCTGATATTCTCTCCTGGCCCCTGAAGTCAGTGTCCACAGGAGATACACATACATTCAGGCAAAACATACATAAACATAAATAAATCTTAATAATGTAAGTTAGAAGACATAATAGATGTTGGCTCTTTAAAATTTAAACAGAATTTCATATGCGTAATTGATGATTAGCTATGTTTATAAAAAATATCATTCATATAAAAATTTTCTGGGGCCAGAGAGGTATTTTAATTAGTAAAGACACTTGCAGTGAAGTCTGATGCCCTGATTTTGATCCCTGGGCACACATGGAAGGAGAGAACTGACTTTCTGTCCTCTGGTCTCCACATGTGTGTCTTGGTACATGCATGCCGACACACATATACACACAACAAATAAATAACTAAATGTAACTAAAAATAAGATGAGTAGTTTAATTTTTATAAAGGAATAATGTCTTTGGACTGGAGTGATGGCTCAGCAGTTAAGAGCCCTGGCTGCTCTTACAGAGGGCCTGAGTTTGGTTCCTAGCATATACAGCTAACTATAGACCTTAAGCCCAGTTCCAGGGGATCTGATAGCCTCTTCTGGACTTCATGATAAGGACACACATACATGAATGCAAAACTCTCACATATATTAAAAAATTAAAAAAATAAAAAAGAATGACTTTGATTATAGAATATTAGGCATCTATTCAGAATACTTAAGTGATGCCTCTGAATATATCTGGGCACATATAGGATTGTTTATGCTAGCATATATATGTTTGTACATCTAATGTCTTATTATGGATATTTAAATGAATATGCAACGTGCAAAATCATTCCAGGAATAAATTGCTCACAGTATTTTTAGCATTTTGGAGAGTACATTTGAAAGTTAATGCCAGTGACTGTCAGAGGTGAAGTGCTAATGAATTAGCCTTGGGAAGAGACATGAAGTTCTTGACTGTTTTAGCTAAAGATTGTAAGTTTGTGGTGTGCACTTGTGCTTATGAATGTTGTTAGAATCTTCCAACATTTAAATTCCTTGGATAAATCAATCTTCAGAAATCTTTTGAGTATTTTTAAACTCCTCACTTTTAAACAATTTTCTTTCCAAATGCCATTTTATTAGCTGTTTTATGGACTATAATGCTAACTAGTTTTAGTAATATAGCTGTCTAAACAATGAAAAGCAAAAGTTGAAAAAGTTTTAAAAACATTTTTATACTTTCAAACTTACATGAGGTCAAGCTCAATTTGCTGACATATAATTGAACTTAATGTAGATAAACATATTCCAAGTGGCATACCAGGGAGACACGAGTTTCAAAAATATATCTTATAATCCAAAAGAATATATCATAGGTAAACATATTTATGATAGTTTTTTCTTTAGTATAATATGAGATAGATGCAATTGTATGGCCCAGTTCTGTTTCCCACCTAAATTCTTGGTATATTGAGCAGTTGACTCTCTTAATGTATTCAGAAAACTAATTGAATCCTGAGCAAACTACTCATGTGTTTTCTGATCTGCTATAGCTTTGAACAATTAGTTCAATATGAGGGGAAAAAAGAAATTTCAACAATAATTAAAGAAAGGGGTTATTTTCTTTAAAAAAAAAAAAAAGTTGGCCAGGCATGGTGGCACACACCTTTAATCCCAGAACCCAGGAGGCAGAGGCAGGCAGATCTCTGTGAGTTCAAGGTCAGTGTGGTCTACATAGTGAGTTCCAGGACAGCTGGGGCTACAGGGAAACCCTGTCTCAAAAAGATCCCCCAAAATAAAATGAAATAAAAGTCATGCAGTTAAGTTCAGCAATGTTTTTAAGTGCTTTAAGGTTGCAACTTCAGTTCCAGGCCTTATAACGTCCTCTCCTGGCTTCCTCAGGCACCTGCATTAATGTGCACGTACTCCAACACAGACATACTACATACTTAAATAATTTTAATAATTGATTTAAAGAATTCAAAGGGGGTAAAAATTATTTCATTCACATTGTAAAGGTGAACAAATCAATTTATCATATAAATATAAGTGAGTTGTGATATAAGTTCCATACTCACAAGATTGTGATTACTATTTTCTTCATGTCTTGGGAGAATATTCAGGACTAATAAGTATAAAAAATCTTATTTTTACCAATGAACTCTGATAATCCTATAAAATCGCTAAATAATTTTGACATTAATGTTGCTTCTTAATTTATATCCTTTTAATGTTATTTCCCTTACTACTTGGTCTCACTCTCTGATTTTAAATGCCCCATTTGTCACGTTAAATAACCACATCAATGTCTAGCACAGCATACCATCTTGGTGCAGTAGTACCACTTAAATCTGAGGGCAATCAATAGCTACCTAATTGGGTTAAAAACCCACTCAATGGGAGGAAACTCACGTGTGGCACTATAAACATAGCCAAATACACAGAACTGAGGAACTCATGCATCTTAGAGAAAAGACCCAAATCATAACATCCTTAGACTAATGTAATCTCTTACTATGTGCAAAATAGGTATCCTTAAAGTTACAGACTAATATCCAAGTAACCACTCAGACAAGAAGATGGAGACTATCACAGAATACCACAACTGGTCACATATAGACATTGTCTGTGAATTGTCCAAGTCTAAGTGACACATCTACAATGCAACTTCTACACCGAAGCCTCACAAATGTAGAACGAATAGTAAAGAAGACAATAATGAATATCTAAATTCTCATTAATGAAACCTCCTCATGCAACACAGGGCTAGGAACACAAAAGGATACAGTGGCCCAAGTGTACAATCTAAGAGTCTGCAGAATACTGGTCCTTGGGCATGACTCACATATAAAACTCCACCCACCCTGGGCTCAGGGACCATTGTAGAAGAGGGGGCAGAAAGATTGTAAGAGTGAGGGAGGAGGTGCACGACTAGAAATATAATCATACAAACTCCTGTGACCCTACTCATATGAACCTACAGCAATTGTGTCACCATGCACAGGACCCATGCAAACTTAAAGAAACAAAATCCCAGCATAGAACTTGGGAAATAGACAGCTGACTACAATCTTAGCTGAAGAAATATTGGCAACTGATTATTGCTGGGTAAAGAAGAGCTTATCTTCCTAAAGCAAAAGACTCTAGAGAGACTGACTAGATCTCAGTGATTGAACTTGCACTGAGAGACATCTGGGGACACTAGCTTGACACAACAGGCCTTAAGACAAATGACAGAAGGTATGAATTCCAGTGGGGAGGGTGCCAGTGAGGAAGGGAGCATAAAGATCATTAAGATAGATTGAGATGTTCTGTATGAAATACACACATATTAAATAAAAACATACAAAATAAGGCAAAAAGAAGACCGTGTTTAAAGACAAGTAATTCAAAGAAAAGCAAGGTATTCCAAACATAAATGCATTAACCATCTGAGTTAATAATGTTAAGAATAATGTAAGCATTATATAAGTTGTGTGTACTTTTTTGAGTTATCAGTAAGCTTTAGTAATTTAAAGATATTTATTGCAGTTGATCACATGAACAATTTTTGGATAAAAGATGTCTTCATAGGCATAGACTCATTAACTACAATGCAATATTGACAATAGGCCAGAACTTATCTTTTTGGTAGTCTGTTTGGGGCCTGTTGCTCCACATACTGACAATTTTATCTTGAGTATGTTATTGAACTTTGACCTGAACATGAACCCCTACATAGAAATTTAGAAAACAATGCATCTAGCTAGTAGGAATGGGAATACAATTTGTATAGCATTAGGCTACAGTATATTTTAAAAGACTTTTTACTTTAGAATCACTATAGGTATAGTGTGCAGTAATTTCCACATATGTGGACCTAGACTGATATCATTAACATCCTAAATTAATATGGTATATTTGCTAATACTGGCATCTTATTAAAGAAAGGCCAGACTTTATTTAGGTCTCCTCAGTTTTTCACTGTCTTCACTTTCTGTTACAGGATACCATCCTTCAGGTCACACACATCTGGTCCATCTGGTCTAATGTCACCAAAGGCTTTTCTAGCTTCCTTAGGCTGTGACAGTGTCTTGGATGTCTATTGGTTAGCATGACTTCAGAAATTTTGAATGGTGATGCCTGGACATCTATAGAATGACTCCCATTCACCCATAGTTTCCTAATGATTATATAGGAATTATGAATTGTACTGAAGAAGGTTTTAATGATAATGTGTCAATATCACTATGTTGTCTCCAGGGCACATGCTATTACTATAGATTTATCACACTTGGTGCTGACTTTAAGCACTAGCTGAAGAGATATTTATTTAATTTCTTCCCTAAGTTTTTCTTTCTCCTGTAACCTTTTACACAATTTAAACATTTAGTGGCTATCACTCTGCACAATCCATAATAGCTGAAGCGGTATATTCCACATTTGACAAACATTAGGATCACTTTTACCTTTTATTTGGAATACTGCACTGGGCCATGCAGTTCCGGATTGGAGCCTAGGACTGTTTATTCATGCATAATATGAATTTTGACTATTCCATTCTTCAGTTTGTGTGATTATTTTCTTATACCATTCTGGACCCATGTATATTTATTTAACAACTTTGACTATAATTCAATAGTGTGTCATTTCTCTGTTAAAATTCCTTCACCTTTGATATTGTATTCTCTATTAATACTGTGTTTTATGAGCATAATACTATAGTTTTATATTTGTTCCTTTTTTAGTGCTTTCTTATTTTCTGGCAGTATCAAATATTTCTGATTCATCTTTTGGACTGTCTGCCACAGGCTTAGAATAAAAAAATTCCATTTTCTCCAAGGAAGACTGGATTGCTTAAATAAAAGATAGCATTAAAGGTCAGTATCCAGATGATGACTGTGGCCCTTGTTCTTGCAATATGCCTGTGTCTAGGACCTCTTGACAAATAGAGAAAGAAGACATGTATTTATTTACTAACTTGGCTATGTACACATACATATACACATTTGCTTAATTATCTATTTGTAATCCTATTGGGCTAATAACAGATTTACATTTGTGTCTCCAATTCTAACCTAGTTCCATGTAGATCACTTTAGATTTCCCCCTTTATTTCTCTGCTATCAAACATTCTGTGATAAATCACCCTCAATGAAAAAATATGCCTCCCAAGGTCAACTAGTTACTTATTTAACTTTTTGGACCATGGTATGGAAATATTGAGGTCAGCCTGTTAATTCATAACAAAAGCTACAGACCTAAAACACTAGAAGTTCATGGAGACAGAAAGACCAAAGGGCAAAGGAATGTAGGTAAGTTCTGAAATCTAGTTTCTAAAATACAATTTTTTCCTGTATTCAACCTTATCCCATTCTAAAACTTTGTAATCAATGATCTAATTTGACATATTTGCAATGTCCTATAATGCAAACATATATTATGTAACCTTTCAGAATTAATTTATTTTACTTCATTATTTTGTAGTTTATATTTTTATCTTTTTAACTTGGACATGAACTTAATCACTGAAAAGTTCCAGGTTTGTTTGCCTTTGCCTGTTTGTTCTCAATTTTTTAAAATTATATTTTCATTTATTTTTAGTTCTATAATTTACAATACTGAAACATTAATAGTATCTCCTTATTGCAGAAAAAACTATTTAGCATATGATAGTCAATACATTTACTATTGGTTTTCTACTAAGGTTATTGTCTTCAAATTTTAAATTTTTAGTATAGTTTGTTGTGTTACCTTGACTATTAGTTGTTTTTGAATATTTCACGTACACTTGAAACTAACATTCTTTTTTCTCTTGTTTGGTGGGGTCTTCTCTAGAAGATGCTTTTCCTACCCTCTTCATTCCTATGAATCACTCTTTTCCTGTGTGGTGAGACTCTGTTGTTTGAGGAAACTTTCCTTTAGCCTGCTAATCTTGAACATTTAACTTAAAGTTATACAACTTGTTCTGCTTCATTACCTCTTATAACAATCCTTATGTGGAAGTCAGTTTTGCCAATATTCCTATATGTATGCTCTAGATGTTTTTGAAAAATCTTTACGTTATTTCTAATTTACTTTACTTTTTTTTAATTTTTAAAAATGATTTATTTAATAACAACATACTTAGAAGAAGCATATCATTACAACACAATTGACATATTCAATAACGTTTTCCTGAGGTAGGATACATCTCTTTCAAAAGTGGCTGTAAATTTTTAAGTTCACAGTTGAATTAATAGTTATATAATATTGAACTCAGTATATAAGCCCTGTGAGCTCAGTAAAAACCCTATAAGACATAAATTAAATGATGTTTTAATCTTTAAAAAGATCTCCATTTCATTATTAAAATACACAGTTTCATTCAATTTACTTTACTTTTAATTTTAAGGTATGATTTTTTTCTATCTTAGTTGATATGTGTATATTGTGTACTGTTTATTCTTATAATTGTTATCTTATCTAAAAGAAAATTAGTTAGTGTTTATACTTAGACCATTAATATTGAGAGAATTTTTATATGAACAGAATAGAGCTGATGATCATTTTGCTACCATTTTCTATTTCTTTTTATGTCTTCTTTTCTATTTCCTTCTAGAATATGATTAATGATTTTAATGATATCAAGTGATTTTTGCTGTTAGTTTAATTTTTTCCCCTTTCTTTTAAAAATTTTAATTATTTCACTAGAGTATGCAATATGCAATTTTTGTTAGCATTTCTCTAAACCACATTGCATTATTTCACAAATGACATAAAAACAGTTTAGTTTAAAATATTACCGTGCTTCCGGGCATGGTGGTATGCACCATTAATCCCAGCCCTCAGGAGGCAGAGATAGGTGGATTGATGTGAGCTCAAGGGCACCCTGGTTCAAATTGTGACTTCCAGGTGGGCTGTGACTAGAGAGACCCTGTTAAAAACAACAACAACAACAACAACAACAACAACAAAAGCAACAAGACTATTACTGTACATTACTGTACTCACGTCATTCTGAATACCAGCTACCACTTGGAAAAGTTCACCTAGTTCAAGATAAGAAAACATGATAGTCAATAATCATAATAACTGACAAATTAAAATAAACCGAAAATGTGTTTGAATCTTTGAATTAAAGAATTTGATGTAGATTAATAAAAAAAAAAAGTGTCACTGTGTTAAGGACTGGGTATCTGATCAAAGAAAAAGGTTTTCAAAACACACTCTCAGGTAAACAACTGACTTTGAGAAACCAGTACCAAGCTGGGAGGGACAAGAGTAGAGATGAATGAATTTTGGGGGCTTAGGAAACACAGAGGGAAATGTGATGCCCCCCAAACCACATGAGAAATGCCCACAGTGTCTAGATGCTCCAATTCAGCCCTAGACCCTAATAACCATAATAACCTCTATGGTAAACTACATTTATCTGTGCAGTAGTGGCACTGTTATCCGGGGGTCAATCAATAACTACCTAACTGGATTTAAAGTCCTCTCAATGGGAGTGAATTCATGAGTCGTACCATAAACTCAACCAAATACACATGGCAGAAGAGAACATAGATCCTAGAGAAAACCCTATCTCTTTCATATCACTAGACAAATGAAACTTCTTACCATTTATGAAATGTAGATCCTTATATTTACAGATAAGCGTACTGTACACCACTCATCAAAAAAAGGCTCCTTTTTGCAGCAGATGGAGGCCACTACAGAGTTCCACAACTGCTCAGATACAGAGAATATACATATGTCTGAGACATGCCAAGTACTAGGCAACACATCTACAACTGGACCTCTGCACCCAAGGGTCATGGACAATAGTGGGACAAGGGGTAGAGAGGAAAGCAATGCATCTCTCAACTCTTACTGGTAAAGCTTCCTTATACAACAGAATGTGATGCACACAGAAGCCCACAATTGGCCATTTTTTAAAGCATAGGTGACTACAGTGTGTATCCTGCATGGTACTCCTATATTGAACCTCATCTACCCAGAACTCAGGGACCATTGTGGAAAAGGGGGGGGAAGATTGTAAGAGCCAGGCTGGTTCATATACACAGGGAAGCAGAGGCTTTCAGGCCACTGGAAGCCTGCACATGTGAACTTGTGGTAATGGTGTCATCTAGCACAGGACAAATGCCAACTCAACTAAACAAGGGCCCAAAAGGGAGGAGAGGAATGGGTGGTGGGCCTGCCCTAAATTGAGAACTATTGGATACTGATTGATGCTGGATGAGAGAGTATGCCTTACATATGATCTCTGGATGGGCTGACAAGCCTTCAGTGGACAAATTTACACTAAAGGACATCTGTGTACAAATAGTTGACTGGGTGGGATTTAACTGTATGACAGAATACATTAGGTTCAGTGGAGGAGTTGAGGGGGGGCATAGATGGAGGAAGGGCCCTAAATTTGATTAAAAACTGTTGTATAAAACTACAATAGCTCAATATTTTTTTAAAAAAAGAAACCAGCACCTATCCTTTCTAAGGCTAGTGCCTCCAATGTCACAGTTACCTTCTATTGGGATCCACATTCAACGATTCTACCACTTCCTAACACTGTCACAATGAAGGCCAACTTTCCAGCACAGAAACCCTCGAAGGACACACTCAAAACATCTCCAAACTGTTATAGTCTCTCTGGAAGATGCTATTGAGCCCATTTAATATGTTTAAAATCTTTAAATGAAGGCTCAGATCCCAGCAATGACTTTAGTGGAACCGAAATGATGATCCAATGAAACATATTGCCATTATATTATATTAATTAAGGTCATATATTTTTAAAAGAAATTATAAAATTAAAATGTCTGGGTTGACAGCCCTATAAAAAATCTGATTGTTAGCACTGAACTAATGTAAGTATAGAAACACTTGACATTACATTCCTCTTGATGAGGTTACACAGACCAACTCTAAAGTGTTCTTGCTGAAAAATTATCAAAAACTATTTGCAAGATTCTCTAGATATAAATACCTTTTTATAGGAAATAGGAACAAATAAACATGTACAATCCTATTACATAGAGTATTGTGCAAAGATGGGGATTAAAAGAAAACACTGTGAGATAGTCGATGTTTCATTAAACTATGTAGGGTAAAAAAACGATAAGCGACAATGAAGAGGGAAACTTTATATTAAAAGATGATTGTCAACATTTACAATCTGTGGGCTTTATAAGGTACTAAACTATTGGCCTCACCCAGGGGTGATTGTAATCTCGGAGTCATAAGAATAAAGGTGGAGAAAGCATCCCATTTTCCAACCATAAAAGAAGGTTGCAAGGGAAATCTAGTGATGCAAGTCATGACATTACTTCTGTTTCCTAGGAAACGAATACGTGGCCTAAAATATTAAAATTTCAGTAGAGAAAATATATATATATAATTGTGCAGGAGCCGAAAAAGGAGGTGTGGGTAGGGGAAGGAACCTGAATACCATCAAATTATATTCCATTAAAATTCAATAAAGAAGTTAAATAATAGCCCAATAGTGCAGATTTTGAGAAATGTATATTTAAATAAACAAGTTCCATATGTGGTGTATGTGTGTCTGTATATGTCTATATTTTTCTGTATCTGTGATATATTACTATAGTACATGTTATAGATATCCATGGATGCAGGCAGTTGCATCAAAACTCAGTATAATGAAAAAATAACCATCTTAATGGTTACATTCCTTAGTTTTATGGACTGGTTGTAGAGTAATATATATGAAAATATTTATTGTATTTTATTTTTTTAACTGTGATTTGAGATAAATATGTAGAAACAAATGATAGACAAATCAAAATGTATTCACTGTAATCATTTACTTACTTATCTACCGATTTATTACTTATTTTTCCATGTTGGAGACAAACTCAGACCTTTGTGCATGCCATGCATTTGTTTTATCACAGAGCTGTATCAGTAGGCTTTGCAATCATCTTTATGTATTTAAGTGGGTTGAATGACTGAAGATATGGATAATAGAATGCTGAAAATACAGTAAGCCATGTCAAAATGTCACATCCATGCTTTTACTAAATTAATTTCTCTGATATATAACCTGAAGTCTCCCATATTATTAAAGGAGAGTTAGATTATTTTTATATTTATTTTAATGAAAGGTTATTATACATCCAAAGAGAGTTTTTTAGGGAGGGACAGTCGAAATTGAAGGCCTTAAAAAAGTCATATGGAAGCCTACCATTATAGGAGCTTCTTAAAGTATAGATATATACATTTTAAAAAGAGAATTAAAGGTGCTACCTTAGAACAGTGGGATATTGACCCTACTAGACACCATGAACTAACAAATTAAAATCCTCGTGGCAGGAATAGACTTTCTCTCTTGAAGCTGTTGAAAAGGTTTTTCATAGAACCTCAAGCAATACTGACCATCATCCCTGCCTTTCGTTACCCACCAGAACTTCATCATTAAGACCTTATTGTTAAAGACACTACATATATGAGCTGTAGAACAAACACGAAGAAATCAAGCTGGCTGGTATTGACTTCAAAGCCTCATCTTTACTGGCTAGCTTTCACAATACTAGAAGATGCTGTGCATGTTACTGGAAGGAAAAAATAATCATCAGTCTTATCCAGATAGGAATCCCGTGAACTACATCTAGCCTGGCAAGATATGCACTCTGGTATAATAGTGGCACAAATATTATGGGAGTAAGAAATCATTTTCTAATTGAATTTATGGTCCACTTTATAGGATGGAGACCATACCTGACATGAATATCAGATCTAGAAACCGGGATCTAAACAGGTCAGAGGGTATAGGGAAGAATCTAATTGTAGTTTCCTACTAAATAGATACAGTATTAAATTGACTCCTAATGGTGGTGGCTGACCATATGGAAGCATAGTTTCCAGACAGCAGTTCAGTTAATCAAATGAACTCACAGAAATGGTGGCAGCATGCACAAGTCCCATGCAAACTTGAACCAGACAAAATCCCAGCATAGATATGGGGAAGTGCGTAAGAAACCCCAAATTCTACCTGAAGAACATTTAGAAGTGGTGAGTTTTGTGAAGGGGAGAGTCAGTCTTTCTTAAAGATGTGACTTTTGGTCTGGCAGATAAACCCACACTATGGCCATTTTTGGTCACAAATTAGACTCTACAGATCATATATATTTCTAATATTGTAATAAAGTACATTAAATTGGATGGGTAGCAGTAAGTGGAGATGTGTATAGGGGAAGGGATCTAAATATCTTCAAGTTATACTGTATGAAAATTGCAAAAAATCAATAAAATTACTTAAAATAGATTAAAAAGTAAATAAAAACATTTAAGTATTTAATTTTTATTTTTGTGTATGTTTATACCCAAGTAAATTTATGTGCATGTGTGCAGGGGACCATGCAGACTAGAGAGCATCAGATCCCCTGGAACTAGAGCTATGTGTGGTTTTGAGTCACCTTATGCAGGATCTATGTCCTGAATTTGGGTTTTCTTCAAGAGCAGTAAGTACTCTAAGCTATACTCCACCCCAAAAGACACCATTTTAGTGACTAATTTTCTTATATTATCTTTTTCTGAGTTGAAACAATAATTTATATACATCATTGTTTGCATCAGTTAAATATTCATAGCTATTTATTGAGATTTTATTTATTCCAGACATTCTGGCATGCATTTTCAACTAATCATATTATTCTTGTTCCAGGCATACATTACTATACATAAACTTCTGGAAAATTATTAGAAATCTTATTTTACATGTAAAATAAAGACTACTAAGGCAAAATGGGAACATTTTCCTGTGAAGAGGTGATGAAGCCTATTTTATATCCAGTTTTCCATGATTATAATTCATTTTCTCAATCATTTATTTGAAAGACTCTGAAACAAGCAAGGAATGATATAAAAACACCTAACTCTTCATTTTCTTCTTACATAATGTGTGAGGTTGATGATCACCATTTTATGACTCTTATTTCTGTGATCATACACTTGCCTTACTATAGAGACCCGAGTCTCTATTTTATGCATTTTTATGCTAATCCTTATAATACCTAAATTTTCACCTTTAACTTTACTAATGTGATCTACAAATATGGTTGTAGTGTGGAAACATACTGTATAAAAGATTTCTTCACTGTCTTTGGGTCTCATGACAAAGGAAGTTCTTGAGAAGTTGTATTAAAATATATCACTGGCCTCAAAAAACTATTATGAATGAAGCAGTTGCGCAGAACTAAGAGATTGTCTCATTTCCATAGAAACAGCCTCATTAAACTAAATATTGAAAATGTATGAAGACACTATTGTTTAGAGTAAGTCTTGCAGCACTTTCCACTAACTTATAAATATCTCCTTTAATGTCTAAAATTAAATGATTTAAATTCATTATGCACACTAAGAGACACTCTCAGATCCTCACTGTTTATTACCAGGTCTATTGTTTAAGTTTAGGCCAATTGCTTTGAATAAGCTACTTTCACATATTTAAAATAATGTAATGCAATTTTAATCTAGCATTTGGGCCAATTAGCTGTAGTGAGGAATATGAAAACTTTGTGTTCTGTAATACAAGAGACAAAAGTAAAAGTAAGAGGAACCGTATATCCCAAGTTATCAAATTGTTGACCACATCTGAATTTCTGTTTAGGTTGTTTGGTTGTCATAAAATAATAGAAATAGGCGTTTAAAAAATACCATAACAATGCATTGTCACTTGCTGTAATACAACTATAGCATAAAAATCTGTTGACTTCCTGAATATTGCTTTATTTATTCATGTTAACTCTCTACAGATGCAATAAATTGAAATTTCTACAACAAAGCAGGCTAAGCCTGTCTGTCAAATCCTATTCAAAATTATGATGAGTTTGTAAACTACTAAATTGTTACTTTCTTCCTCTTGGTTTGCATCAAGTCCTACAAAATGTATTTATAGTATATGAGATTACATAAAATGGAAAGAGTAAGTAGCAAAATTAAAGGGTTATTTTTCACTAACATTGGTAGCATATACATAAAAAGATGTAATGCATTAAATGTGTGTTTGTTTGTTTGTTATTTACTTATAGAGTCTCGCTATGTGGCTTTTACCTATTGACCCTACTGCCTTAGCCACCCTAATCTAGGGATTGCAGATATGTGCCATCACACCCCACCAATATATTTCTTTAACTGAACTCATCCTGTAAAAATGTACAGATGTCTGGAGAGCTGGTTCAGTAGCTAACAGCACTTACTGCTTAGTCATAGGACTGGAGTTCAGAACCCAGCATCCATCCAACAAAAAGGGAGTCTTCCAAAATCTTTTACTCCAGCTTTGAAGAATCTTACATTTTTTTTCTGGCCTCAATTTACATACCTGCACAGCCTCATTTGCATACACACACACACACAAACGAATCAATTTAAAATGTCCACTTTGGTTGTTATCCAACAAAACGATGACAGAGAAAGTTACACGCACATTTTATTTTGAAGGGAAGAATAATTTTAAGTCATTTTTATGCAACTCTTATTTAAGGCAATAGTAGTTTTTACTTGAAAGTTATAAATATATCTTTTCATGGTTCTTATATAAAAGAAAATTATTCTCTGTGATACTTAGCCCATCTTACCCCCTATGCTATGATACCATTTCCTAGCACGTTTCCACTCTCATGCAATCTTAACCAGATGAATAGGGCAAAAATAAAGATATAAAAGATATATAAATAGATAACAAAGAAATCACTTTATGAGGCTGAAGAGATGGTTCAGAAGTTGAGAAAATTGCTGCCCTTGCAAAGGACTTGACTTTTTCTCCCAGCACCCACATGGCCTGTAACTCTAGTTCTACATGATCTGATGCTTTAAGACCCTAAAAATACTGTAAGAAAGCTTTTTGCTAAGGACTTTAGTAAATAGCATGCAAAAAACAAATCTTTCATTTACTATTCTATGCCCTAAAATGAGCATCGAGAAATAAGAAAAATAATCTCATTCACAATATCATTGGAAAACACCTGTGAATAAACACAGAAACAGATGCTGAAGTAGTTTTTTCTTGAAAAAAGATAGAGCAGAGAAAACAGAAATTGAAGAAGGCAGAAGACAGAAAGACATCCCATGTCTGTAGATCAACAGATCTGATATTGCGAAGATAGCTATATTATCAAAATTGATACATAGATTTGGGCTGGAAATATGTTTCAGTGGTTAAGAGCACTGGCTACTTCTGAACAGGCCTGGGGTTAGTTTATGAAAGCAAAAATTATCTTGTCATATTCAAAGCCATTCTGAGCAAAAGGATTAATCCTGGAGATAGTACAATATATGATTTCAAACTGTACTACAAATTGGGTTAATGAATTGGCATAACTGACCCGGAAACAGATGCATAGACCAATGGAAAATAATAATGGAAACAGTTATAGTCACCTGATTCTCCACAATGTGTTGAAAGCATGTGTTTAAATATGCAGCTTATTTAACAAATAATAAATGGAAAGTGAATATCCAAATGTGAAAGACTGAAGCTAGATACCATCTCCCACCTGTAAAAATAAGATTTAAAAAGCTTAAATTCGTCAATGAAGTTCTAAATAAAAACTTGGAAGAAACGAAACAATTAAAGTTCAAATACAGACATCCCATACAATTTTCTACATAGGACACTAATAGTTCAGAAAATAAATATCAATAATTGGCTGTGTAACGTTAAAAAGCTGCTGTGCAACAAAGACAGCAATTGTGAAAGTGGAGACACAGACGATAGGGATGGGAAAAATCATCGCCAGCTAATCATCTGACAGAAGTACAAGACCCAGGCCATATAAATGATTAAACAACAATAACATCTAAAGGAATAATTCCATCAATAAAGGGGTGTATTAATATAGCAAGCAAATCTCAAAAGCAATATAAAATCTCTGAAAACATATTTTTTTAAAAAAGCATTCTAGCCACTGTGGAAATCCAATACCAAACTTCATTGAAGCCCTCTCAAACCCAATCATAATGACGATCATGAAGGAAACAGCAAAGAAGAAATGGTGACAAGTATATAATGAAAGAGAATCTTTGCATACTGTTTGTGGTAATGTTATTCCAAAAATATGGAAATATATATGAATAGTTCTTAAAAATTGAATATACAATCCTCATATGATTCATAAACACCAGCTGTAGGCATATATTCAAAACAGTAACACTCATCATACACTCTAGACAACCGCATGCTCATATTCTTAAGAGCACTGTTCACTGAATAAAGAAATTATGACATATATTCACAACAGATTATTATTTAGACAAATAAATGCACATACTCATCTAATTTCCAGAAAAATGGGATAGAATTGGAGATAAATATATTAAATAAAATATATCATGGAGAGCTAAGTGAATTAAACATTCTGCTTCTAATACCAGAGAGGTTATAACCCAAAGTCTTGAAACTGTACTTTTACAAGTACCTACCATGCTGAACACTCTGTCAGAAAATAGTAAGAGTTCTTTTTACCTTTTAAAAATATTTTTTTTATTAACTAGGAATATCATACCAATATTTCTGGCATTTTCAGACCCTCCTTCCCTCCATCTGCTCCCATCTTACTACCCCTCCCAATTCATGCTATTATTACTTCCCTTTTTCCTACAACATATAGTTTTATTGAATTTTTCTGCATTTCATACAATATATCTTTATTATTTTCAAAATCTCTCCCCTATGCATTCCTTCATAACCACCCATCAGATTTTATGCATATTGTCATATATGTTAAGGTCCATAGACTCAGTTGGCCTACCCAGATGTCCCTAGATCTGAGTTCATCCACTGGAGCCTGTTCAGCCTATCCAGAAACACTCCCTTAGAGAAGAGCAACTCTCCCTCACCCAGCATATATGGCCACCAATAGTTCCTAAAGTTGAGGCATCCTGCCCATTTCCTCGGTTCTGTGCTGGGTTTTGGTTTGATTGAGTTTGCGTGGGTCTTGTGCATGCTGTTACCACTGCTGTAAGTTTTATGAGCAAGTTCCCAGAAGCCTGGAAGACTCTGTTTCCATGCGGTCATGCACTATCCCTGTCTTTTGAAACCTCCCCACCCAATCTTGTGCAATGATCCCTGAGCCCTGGGTGAGTGAGGTTTAATATAGGACTTCTATCCAGGGGCATATACTCTACAGGCTTTTAGTCTTATATTTTATCTCCTTTTGGCCTCGGATTTAACTGACCTATGTTGCGTGAGAAAGCTTGGCTGATAGGAGTTGAGAGATGCATTAGTATTCTCTCTACCCACTATTCCACTATGTTCTGTGAGCCTTAATTATAGAGGTGACATTACAGATGTGTCATTTTGGGCTAGGCATGTCTGAGATATTTATTCTCTATGTGTGATCAATGTGGAACACAATAATAATCTACATCTGTTGCAAAAAGAAGATTCTTTGATGAATGGTAGCAAGAACTCTTGTCTGTAAGTATAAGGAACCATTGTTAGCATAGAGTAAGAAATTGCATTTGTCTAGGAATGTGACAGATTTAGGGCTTTCTCTAGGTTCTATGACCCCTCCAGCCATGGTGTATTTGGCTATATTGAATGCACTACACATGAGTTCCCTTCCATCGAGTGGGCTTTAAGTGCAATTAGATAGCTGTTGATTATCTGCTACATTTGAGCACACAAACATGACTCGATAAACATTAGCATATATGACAGAATCCATGAAATCTGGTGGTCAGACTATGGGGTGATGCATATGGAGGAGGGAGTCTAAGTATGATTAAGATGAATTGTATGAAATGCACAAAAAAACAATAAATAATATATATTTAAAAAGTGTCACTATTGTACTAATACAGCTTGCTGTGCTGATCAGTGTTGTGGTTATTAGGCTTAAAGCTTGCTTGACCATTGATTCATTTTCTCCCTTAGCAACTTGCATATTATCATCTAAAACCATGAGGGCTAATCTTGAAGGAGGAGACTTGCAGGTCAGTTCTAGCTCCATTTCTCCATTCCAATATTGCTTACATTTTTAGTGACTCACCTTTGTATAATAATTCACTAACCTGTAATCCACCTAGATGAAGAGATTCGTTCAGGGACTTGCAGCCTAAACAATAAAAAGTATAGTCTTGTAATTGAATCAAATATATCTCAAAAATAATTTTATTGCTTACTTAAAGTCAGTTATTTTTTGAAATTTTAATTTAATTAATTCATAATTTTCCTATATTTTGGAAAATGAACTAAATCTTGCATTTTGTTCCACATTTCAATATAGGTCAGAATATATATTTCAAATACCAGAACTGACTACTCTGCACTGTATCTTACTGTAATTTATTATGACTCTGGATGCCAGTGGCAAAATTCTTACTCTGCCCAGAATATGAAAATTATTGGATTAATTTTTCTGGTTATCTATTTAAAAGGGCTGCAATAAAAACAAATATAATTTCAAGAATTTGAGGCTGCTGTTATATAATTGTCTATTATTAGATAAAATGTTTATCTCTACCATATTCTTAAGGGGTAAACAAGGCCAGTGATGAGATAGTGAATTATGTTTCAGGTTGATGGATGCCAACTCTTTCTGGAGGAGGTTGGCCACACAATATTTTTGGTATAAGCCTTTGGGCTATCAATCATCATCACTGGAGACCTGGGAGGGATAGACTAACAGGTAAAGGTACTTGCCACTTGGCCTGATGAACTGAATTCAAATCCTAGGGTCATAGAGAACTGACCCCTACATTATAAGGAAAAGTTCTTGGGCTACAGAGATAGTTCAGCATTTAAGAGCACTGGCTGCCCTTGTAGAGGATCCAGGTTTGCTTCCCAGCACCCATATAGTGGCTAACAATCCTCCAGAGGAGGATCCATCACCCTCCTCTGATTTCCAAGGCTATTTCATACAAGGGTGCATTTGCCTAAATGCAGGAACACCTATAATAAAAATCAATCAATCAAAATTATATTGAGTGCTATTTGGCAGCTGAGGAAGAGACAAAGAGGCATTACTTTAAGATTTGGAATTTCCTTAGCTTTTTAATTTTTTAAATATTCTGTATCAAAAATATTTATTCTCTCTCTCTCTCTCTCTCTCTCTCTCTCTCTCTCTCTCTCTCATGTTCATGTTGTGTGTGCCTGTGTGTGCAGGTGCCTGCAGAAGTCAGAATGCATTGAATCCCCTAGTGCTGAAGTTACAGACAATTGAGAAGGTCCCGACATGAGTGCTAAGAACTGAAATCCAGAAATATTCAAGAGCAACAACTTTCCTTCGCCTAATTATTAAAAACTCTTGTTTTTACATGTGGACAAACCCATAATTTATTACAAGGGACATTATTTTAACACTAGTGCTTTTTGTAACAGACTTTACATCTTCATTTCTCCAATCACTGTCTGTCAGAATTATATCCTGAATCTAATTAAATTGCAACTACAGAACGCAGTATGTGTGATTTCCCCTTATTGACAAATAGGCCACTTGCATTTCCATATACATACATGTTTAATGAAGAAGAAGTCACTTTCATAGAATTGATGCATTGTTTTTTGGCTGTTCAGATCCCACTGTGTAGTCAATATTGTATAAACACATGAGTGGATGAGTGAAAAGATGGAACTCTTGAGGTCAAGCCATGCAGTTTAATTCAGGACTGTTGATGAAAATAATAATGGAAGAGAAAAATTTTGGTTCAACTACAAAAATAAAAAGGATAGTCGTCAAATTCACTACAGCTAATGGTATAGGAAAAAACGTCTCTTGCACTAGTGATAAGAATTTTAACTGTTATTCCTTTGTGGAAAAAGGGTGGAATGATACAGAAATATGAAAATAAAGACTATAAACTCTGTTTAAATCAGAAATGTATCTTGTATTAAAATGTAGTAAGGGGGGCTGGAGAGATGGCTCCACAGTTAAAACCACTGACTGTTCTTGCAGAGGACCCCAGTTCACATCCCAGCACCCATATGGCAGTTAACAACCCTTTGCAACTCCAGTTCCAGGTGATCTGATGCCCTTTTCTGGTCTCCACAGGCATTGCACAATACAGGTGCATAACAGGTGCATAATGCAGGCATAACAATCATACACAAATTTAAAATATTGTGGTAAGGGATGTTAACGTAAATATTAAGGGAAATTATTTTGATATTTCTGTGTACCAGCAGAATCCCACAAATAGCTTAATATCTAATATTACTGCAATTAACAGAGAATTAGGTCCTAGTTTTGTGAAGCAGTGCTCACTGGAGCTCACTTCAGAGTTTACCATAGCAGGAAAGACAAGCAACAACCTTAGGTTGATATGGCTTACTAGTAATTTAATGACATCTGTTTTTGGAATTACCATCTTATTTTATTAAAAAAGTAGAGATAATTAGTTTTTATATTGAATGAAAGTTTCTGGATGCATTGAAAGAAGCACTTTAAAATTCTATATGTTTACTCTAGGTTATTGATAGCTGCTGGGAGAGGGAGACTCAGTTTCCTATGATGGTGCTATGTCAGGTAGGTTGCCTGGGCTCCCAGGGATGAATCACACTCAAGAGCATTTAGGGAGCACTAATTGTACTCTACAGATCTTAACAAATATTAGATAACATGAAGGGGTAGGAAGATAGGAGTGAGTGTGAGAGGAGATATGGGAGGAAATCTGAATATAATCAAAATACATTGTGTGGAATTCACAGAGAAACAATGGAATATTAAAAAATAAAGAAAATTCTGAATATGAAAAAAATATGTAAATTCACTCTAGAAACTGTAAAATTACTAAAAAGCTTGAGTACAATAATGAATATTTTCATTGCTGCTTTTTCCATGCACATTATTATTGTATAATAATAGTACTTATTTTACTGTGAAAATTGAATTCCGACAGCTAGATTTCTTAAATGATAGCATCTTATCGATGCTCCACAGAGCACAGACCCAGCATCTGAAGCACTGAGACCTGAGATAAATGATGGTTTTCATTCTGCACCCCTCACTTTTCCTGCTCAGTGTTTTCTATGTATGTGTGATCACTATTGAGAGTCAAAAGATTCATAAAATGCTCTTGCCACAGCCATCATTTCTGAAAACTGAAGGCTGAATTCACCACATTTGTATTTATTAGGAGTCCACACTGGCATCAATCATCTTTAGGGCAAAGGCTCAGTACTGAAATCTTAGTAAGCTGCTTAGTGCTGTCACCATGTGCTAGAAGCTTGACAAGGTTCAGTCTAAGGAAATGCTCTGGTCACTGGTGATGAGCTCATAAAGATATTAAGACCTATGTCTTTTGTTTCTTGGTCACAAGGAAAACATTTTGTTTTATTTGTTTTCTTTTTATTAATTTGTTTATTTATTTATTTGTTTACCATGTGCTTTCCTATGATATACTTAAAAACAACAGACCCAACAAATCGAGAACTAAATTCTGTAACCTAAAATAACCTTTTTTCTCTTTTTATGTTGAATATAAACTAAGGTAGTAGTGAAAGAAAGCTGACCAACCCCGCCCCCCAAAATAAGTTTTAAAGCCGAGTATTTGTGATCTTATGTGTAGAGGTTCTGAGGACGTGTGAGAGAAGCCCGGTTGTCTGCATATTAAAAGCTGTTGACTAAATGCAACATCCAGTCTTAGCTTCTATAACTGTAATAATAAAGTGTGTTTCAACAGCCTTTGAACCAAATGTTTAAATACAAAAACTCTATAATGTCCCAAAATGACAAACAAGAGATTTCATCTTATTTTAATACCTCAGACTTATCCTCATACTGATATGTAGCAATGCCATGCAAGGCCTTCTCTTTTTAAAATTAATATTTTAAAATGTATTATTGTGTGCATCGGGGGGGGGGTGATGTTTATGTGGGCACTTGGCCACAGCACACATGTAGAGATCAGAGGACCATTTGCAGGAATTGGTTCATCCCTTTCACTGTGGGTCCTGGAGATAAAAATTAGGTTGTCAGACTTGTGGTGACATATATGCTTTTATCTCTTAGGTATCTCAACATCTTTGTACTTCTCTTTTATGTATTTGGCATTATATTTCTGCTGTGGAGGCCAGTCTCTGGTGTGAAGGAAAACTCCATCTACTCTTCGTCTATTATGCAGTATCGACACCAGATATTTCTGAGACTGCATCACCCTAAAATGAATCAAGATCTTGGTTAATACATAATATTGCTATTCTTCCTTTTAAACTGAAGAAAATGAAGATCATGCCTGTACTTTCCAAGTTGTGCTTCAGAAATTGCAATATTTAAGAGATTAATTTATCCAATATCACAAATGTCATCTATCAGATGACATTTGTTTTGCTTTGACATAGCCAGGGTTAGGAGATGAGATGAAAACAGAGGACCTGTAGGATGTAAAATGTGGTGCCATTCCCTATCTGGTTAAGAAACACCACAGGGAGCAGGATGCATAGACCTTTATCTATGTATGGACTCTTATTATTAATGGAAATGTTATCAGATGAGCAGCTGACACCCATCCTAACAATTTCCTGAATTCTCTTTCTTTTCTTGGTTTAAGACAGGATTCAGATCTTTCTGCTTGGTGAGAGTGAGTGTAAGGGCAAGTTCTCTTCAACTGAGCCTGCAGCAGGAATGAAAGAATTGCTGAAAAGTATGCCCATGAGCTAAGTGAAAATGTACAGATAAAACATTCAGAGAAAGTCCTATCAATGATTTCTGAGACCTCTTGGTACAGTGACACTCATCAGGACATTGCTCTCATTAAGATGCAGTCTGTAAATCTCTGTGCAGGTTGACAATTCCCAGGCAAATAATATATGATAAAACATGTATTATTAGAATGTAATAGGCTAGTACCAAAGAGGCATAGAGTATTTGGAAAACATTTTATCAACTTATGTAAAGTGTATTTAATAATGATGACATCTTTTTATGGTTCTCAGTGTGTGTAATGGGTTTGTTATTTGATTCTCAGTGATGGTTCATGAACTAATATTCTCACATCCTCTCTTTGCAAATGTGCATTGTTCTAAGTCAGCTAACTTGCTCCAAGTCAAATGGTAATTACTGGCCTAAATATAATATCTCTCTGTAGTACATCTTCTGGGAAAATAATAATAATAA
>NW_008340588.1:2633165-2655800 GCF_000622305.1 Nannospalax galili
ATAATAAATGAGCGGCATTTGACTTTCCTGAGATTCTATGAGTAAAGAGATAATTGTTATTTCTTCTCAAACCTTTCTGGCCTTGCTACTTCAGTCAAAGTTTAGTAATGTGATTTCCTGAAAGTACATTACTAGAATGTAAAATTAATTAGAAGTACCACAGTGTTGCAGATAACAAATACTGAGACAACTAATTTTATCCTGTTACTTAGACTCTATTATATCTAGTTTGAACCAGAAATTTCATTTATCCCACAGAGAAAATAATTCGAGTTATTTTAATTGATAATTACACAAGATACTTCTGCTTAAATTTTCTCTTTAAAAATTAAATTGATTGTAAGAAGTTTTCCAAAACTGATACTCCTGATGAATTTTTTAAGACATGGGACAGCTGTCTGTTCTACATTGCATTCCTGACAGTACTATCTCTAAGACATGCTGGCAAAAGGAACTCATCTCCAGCCAAAATCCCACACTCCAGACTTGCTGATATAAGCAGGCGGGACTCTCAACAAAACTGTGTGGGTGCAGACCAAAGCACAAGAATATAGTACACCAAAAACTCTCAATCCCTTGACCATAGAGAACTATTTGTCTATCTAGTTTTATGTTTTAGATAAACACCAGTGGTTTCAGAAGTTAGTGCTTTGAGGACTGAAATAAATTTTCTGAATGAAGGTAGATTTTTTAAAATACCTCAACTATATTAAAAGTTTCATAAGCCAAATTAGTCCTTATAAGTACATAGAGATAAAGGTAAGAAAAGATACTTGCTTTAATTTTATGGAATTCAATATTTTTGAGTATTAAAAATAATGTTTTGTATTACTTTGTAAATCCTTGAATATCTTACTTCAATTACTTGTCCTGACTAATGATAATTATACTTTTAAAAATAAGAGTATATCTAGAAGACTTAATGTCTCATTGAAATTTAGTATAAATATTATTTGTGCTACATTATGTTCATGTATTCTCCAAAAGACTATCAATCTCTTTCCTTAGTTTATGTTTTGAAAAGCAATATTGCCCAATAGTATTAGACCTCTAGGAAACATTATAAGTTATGTTTTCCTATAATGTTTTCTTACAAGCCATTCTTTGGAACCAGACAAAAAATGTTTTATGACCACTTATTGCTTTGAATGAATTTTTTTATTCTGATTTATTTCAAAATGATAGTTGAAAAAAGGAAGGCACAATATCCTTAAATATAAATACTTATTCCTTTATGTTAAACATGTGTTTGATGGGGCTGGAGAGATATAGCTCAGTAGTTAAAAGCTCTTGCTACTCTTGCTGAGGATCCAAGCTAAAGTCCTCCCTTCACATGGCTTACAATCATCTGACACTCCAGTTGTAGTGGATCTTAGAGTCTCTTCTATCTTCTACAGGCACCTGCATGTATATTATAGGCATACACATATAATTAAAAATCAATCTTTTAAAATTGTCTTTTATTTCTTTCTTTTATCATGAAGATCAACGACAAAAGGAGAAATATCCACATTTTTTAAATTTTAGTTTATTTATTTCTTAGCTGTGATTAAGAAAAATGAAAAACTATTTTATTGATTTTTTTGAGAATTTCATAAAATGCATTTTGATCATCGCCAGACTCCCTCCTTCATCTCCTCTCAGATCTACCCCTTCACCTCTCACTAGATACCCTTATTTCTTTTTTATTAATATTTTATTGATGATTATTTTTCGATTTCATATTCACATGATTAGAAGAAGCAATTCATTACGGCTTTAACATATTAAATAACAACTTCCAGAGAAAAGATACATCTGTTTCAAAAGTGGCTGTAAATTTTTAAGTTCACAGTTGCATTAAAACAGTTATACAATATTGAACTCAGTGTAAACCCTGTAAACATAAAATTGAATGATTTCTTAACCTTTAAAAAAGATCTCCATTTCATTTGAAAATATGTTTCCTATAAAATGACTCATTTTAATGCTAACACTTAGATGTTTGCACATGCATCTCTAATCTATGATTATTAATAATCATAGTTGATTACACATGGATACTAGGCACCTGAGTAAGGATATAAAGTCATCAGGTAGACCTCAATAGTAATGTTTATGACTTCTACTAATTAACATGAAGTAAATTTTTATGTTTCCTCCTCAAATATGTCATTTTTAAATGTGTTGATTTTTTTCTGTTTATCATACAGAACATCACAAACAATCTTATCCATCTATATACCCACTTCCCAAATGGCACCATCCCGTAGTGCCACCGCCCCCCAACCTGGAGCCCATGTACTCTGTCATCCTTGATACTGTCAAATGTGTTGTCATGACCTCAGCCATTCCCCAGTGCTTGTCAATCTGCTGAATATAGTCAGCCTATCTAGAGATCCTTGTTTCAGGAAGATCCTGTTCCTCATCTAGCAGCAATCAGTTGTCAATATTCCTTTAGATAAGATTGGGGTCTGCTGTTCATTTTCCAAGTTCTCTGGGCCACCATGGCCAACAACTCAAAGGAAGGTGTCTCCTGTCTGGCATTGTTTCTTGTTATGTAGCCTTTAGCTATATATATGGACCCTCTATTTCTTATGTGGTATTGAGTCTAGTTTGTGTTCCCCCAGTACCTGGGTGTGAGTCCATTTTCTGATGCCTGTGCAACTTAATCCAGCATGACATCCTTAAAGAAAACAGAAACAGAATTTCCCTCTTCTAGAAGCTATCAGTTGCCTATAGCTCCTCAGAGAAGTTTGGGATGTCTTACCTGCTCCATACTAGGTTTCTGTCTGGTTTGGGCTTATACACAACTTGTGCATGCTGTCAAAAGCACTCTTCCAGAATGATTCCTGAGCCTTGGGAATACAGAGTATGATATAGGTGTTCCATAAGGCTGTGAACTCTGCATTTTCTTTTTTTGTTTCTTTGTTTTTTGGTCTTTTTGAGACAGGATCTCCCTGTAGCCTCAGCTGGCCTGCAACTCACTGTGTAGACCGGGCTCGCTTTGAACTCACAGAGATCTGCCTGCCTCTACCTCCCTTTTGCTGGAATCAAAGGCCTGTGTCACCATGCCCCAGCCAGCAATGAGTGTTTGCGTTCTCTTATTGTATGAATGCTGACCAGTTGTGGTTCTCTAAGTTAGTTATCATCCATTGCTAAGAAGTCTCCCTGGTGAGAGTGGAAAGAGGCACCAATCTACAGTTATACCTTATACCAATAATTATTAGAAGTTGGTTTAATACTATGTCCATTTAGCAGGTTAATATTGTAGGCTCTCACCTCTTGCCTCTGACTGTTCTAGACAAAGGTTCTTGGCCCTGATAACAGTACCAGGTATGAGCTCCAACTTGTAAAGTGGGCATTAATTCCATTCAGAAGGGGGTTGATTGTTCCCATAACATTTATACCACTACTACCCCAGTGGACATATCTTTCCAGGTCAACTGGAAAAGTAAACATATTACTGAAGCTTATGAAATTCACAACTAGGTAAGTTTTATAATTACATTTTTCATTTGGTAGCATTCATAACAACTTCCAGTACTATGAGTGCAAGCCAGTAGAGATGATGCTTAGAGATCAGCTGATTTCTCCTTTTCTGTTCAAAGACTCACATACGTAGTGTCTATATCAATAGACTCTTTCATAAAAATCTGGAGGGCAAACATAGACAGTAATAGTAGCCATTATTGTTTGTGAATCTATGGGAATCCCATGAACAATAACTCCAAAAGCGGGAGCTCATTCCCGGCACTGAACTTTTTCTATGCTAGCCTGTGTTGTCTGGTAGGGCTATTGTACCCTCAATATAGGGTAACTCCATTTAAACACACACACACACACACACACACACACACACACACGTGATTATTTGTATGTGCATTTCTATAGTAGTAAGTATTCAAATAATTATTTCAAATGACCTTTAGTTTTAGTTATGCCTCCCCATACTTCCTCCCCATCCTACCTTCTCATTCCCACCCCAATAATCCCTTCCTATTTCATTACTGCCACTCCCCTTTTATATCACTGCATTCTATCTCCCATCACAAGAAGCTCCCCTACCCTGTCATTCTTAACTAGTATTCTGATCTCTATGGATTCTCCAATTGAAACTAATACCTAAAGATTCAAAGTTAACATTCGGTAATGAGAGAGACCATGAAACCTTTGTGTTTCTGGGTCTGGGTTATCTGCTTCATTCATTTACCTGAAAATTTCACACTACCTTTTTTCTTTAATAGTTGAGTTATATTCCATTGTGTAATTGTACCATATTTTTATCATTCATTCATCAATTGGTGGAAATGTAAGTTGCTTCCATTTCCTGATCATTGTGACTAGAACAGTAGTGAACATGGATGAGGAGGTATCTCTGCAATAGAAAATAAAATCTGAGGGAGAGTTAGGGGAACTGAGGCTGATCAGAAAATAAAAGGAGGAGGCCTTTATAAAATATGGCTTCTTTTTGTTCTCAGGGATAGTTCTTATAACTCTTAGTCCCCCTTCATAGGACTTTTGCAAAAGTTACTTTAACTTTAGTTGGAACTCATACTGTGTATCCAATATATTCCAAAGTGCAGTGGGTATAGTGGCACACATCTTTAATCACAACACCCAGGAGGTAGCAGCAGGCATATCTCTGTGAGATCAGGTCAGTCTGGTCTATATAGAAAGTTCCAAGTCATCTGGGGCTACAGGGAAACCCTAATCCAAAAGACAAACCGAAGTGCTTTGAATATGCCATCTTACTCTGACAATACTGTATTGCTTTAAATGAGAATGTCTCTCTTAGGCTCCAAGTATTTTAGACATTTTGTCCCCAGCTGGTGGTTCTCTTTCAGCAGGTTTTAAAAGATGGGGCCTTGCTGAATGAATCATGATATCACTAGGGGGTGGGCTTTGAGAGTTCTTAAGCCTTTCCAGATTTCTAGTTCCTTTCTGCTTCCTATGACTGCTTGAGGATGTGATCACTCAGCTTTCTGCTCCAGCCACCTCTGCTCCCATTCCTCCTCTGCTTTTATGGACTCTAATCCTCTGGATACACAAGCCAAATAAGTTCTTCCTTCTGAAAGTTGCCTTGGTTGTTGTGCCTTATCACAGCAACAGAAAAGTAACTAATACAAATACTTAACCTTGCCAAATACTTAACCTTGCTTAGTGTTTGCATGGATATCCAGAGGTTTTCATTTATTTGTTTATTTTTAATCTGTGTGTCATTTCCACTTAAGTTAATGGAATCATCCCTCACCTTTAGGAATCCCCAGTAATTCTACCTGTTCTCATCCAAATTAAAATCAAATAGGTTACAATAGTTGTACAAATCTGTATAGCAGATCACTGTTTTAGAAATTTGAAATTCTTTGCAGAACTCCTTGAGATATAACCTAGAGAATAAAAGCCAAACGGTTGAAATGAAAAGATTAAATAGACAACAACAATAAGGATGTAGGTTAAATCGAACATTTACTTCTGGAAGGAAAAATCAATGTTGGTTCTCCTTAGACATTTGTTCATGCCAGATCTCACCAGTTAAAGGAAATCTTCTACCTCCTTCTTCAGTAGGTTGCATCTGCTTTCCTGGAATTCCTTATGGATGAATAGATTTAAGACATAAGTTTCCTGAAAAAGTCCCACATACTATTTTAAAAAATATTTTATTTATTATTTTTATTGTTAGGTGTATGAGTGTCATGCCTGCATGTATGTAAATGCACCCATGTCATGCAATGCCCACGGAGGACAGAAGAGGCAGTCACAGACAGTTGTTAGCTGCTATGTGGGTGCTAGGAATTGAACCTGGGACTCCTGCAAGAACATTCAGTGTTATTAACTGCTGAGCTATCTCTCCAGCACCCCCCCCCACACACACATACTACTAAATGAGGGCAGAAATATGTCCAGATGAGATTACTTTCTGATGTATATGTAAAGTGAGTTGGGTGTATGGCTCAGAGACCCTAGAGACAAGCTTCTGTCTAGTAAGTGAAATTACTAGAAAACAGAGGTTTTTAACAATCCAAATGTATCATCTTGCATTTTTACCAAACTGAAAGGTGATGTAGGTCTCACAGCTAAAATTAATTTATCAGCAGGGCCACAATTCTTTCCTGAAGGCTCTAGGAGAGAGTATCTTCCATCTTCCAGAAACTTTCAGCTCAAAACTCCTTCTTATTTTCAAAGTTAGTAACTGTTGCTATAACATGTGCTAGACTGTTTATATTTTTGACTTTTTATTATAAGGACTACCCATACTATTTCCCATATTGGTTGCATAACTTTATGTTTCTTACAGCAATGTATAAGGGTATCTCTTTCTCCATATCCTCACTAGCATTTACTATAAATTGTTTTCTTCAGGATAGACATTCTGACCAGAGATATTGAGGACTTTTTTCAAATGTTCGTTGCTCACTTGTATTTCTTCCTTCATTTGAGAGCTGACTATACAGTTCCCTGGCCAAATAATTGAATGAATGATTTGCTTTTGATGTTAAGTGTAAATTGGTTAACAATATAAGTGAGACTTTCCCTGTTAGTGAAAGAGTACTGCCCTGTCCCAAGCCTGTATTGGATTCTAGCAATTTTATGAAAGTGGGCCAAGAACAGGGAGTAAAGAATACAGCATATAAATATTATGAGTGCTAATTCACAGAAGGTCAAAGTTTCTTTAAGGTCTCCTCTTTAGTAGATGGCCCTGAGGTAGGCCTCTGTCTTAGAGACATTTGAATGAAGGTGGTGCCTCACTTGTGTAAGGAACATGGTTTTGTGTAAGAAACTGGATGAAATTACAAAAGCTAAACATTTTTTAAAGAAGTTTGGATATGGAAAGGGACCTGAATTTTGACTTCCAAAACTCTAATGCATTGGCTATGAATTGTTTGGAATAGAAACATCAACTTTTAATCTAAGAGGAATCTAGGCAAATACTTGATAATTGCCAATGACTAAGTTTAAAAACTACATGCAACTCTTTGACTCCAGATAAATAAAACTGATACATTTAAACACGGTTACAACTACAATTTCTATTAATTTTTCCATGGATTCTAAAATGTCAGATGGCAATATTTAAGACATGATCATTTGATGACCATTATTCAACCTATCATCTGTGTGTTAATACTGGTCAAAACAAATTTTATGAGGTAAGAAGATATCCAGAGACCCATGGTGAAATTCCTTGATGTGTGCAGTTCAGACAGTTCTTAATAATGGCATGTATATTCCAAGTTAAATTTGAAGTTATGATGTTTTTCAATGTCTCTAATCTGTGGGAGTTTATTTCAACAGTCAATTATATTTGTTAATTTAAATGATTCGTACAAGATAGCAACACCTGAAATCCAGCAAACATTTGCACTTAATCTTATAAACCAAACAGAATATGTTCTAAAAATGTTTCAGATTTTGGAGTTAATCAGTTTGAATTTTTGGCTAGGGATGGTAAGTTAGATTTTTAATTGCCATGACATAATTTCTGGAAAAATTTAATAGAAGAAAGTTTAATTTGGCCACAGATTCAAAAATATTAAGCCTTGGTCACTACTTGAACTGTTTCTATGACTGTGGTGAGGCAGAACAACCTCTCAGAAGAACAAAGTATAGCAGAGCTGCTCACCTAATGGCAGCAGGGATGCAGTGAGACACAGGGAAGGGAAAGGGAAAGAAGTACCCTTCAAAGATGTTGCAGAATAGGAGAATGATATTTAACAGCTTTGTTGTTTCATGAGTGACCAATAAGTGGTGATATACCTACACTAATGAAATCCACTTTAAACAAAATTTTAAAGGCATTTTTAAAGTTTAACTGTCAATTTTTCTATGAAAAAGAACATCTCAAAATAATCTACTTTAACTCCTTAACAAAAATTAAAGATTAAACAAAATATATAATAAGGAGAGTACATTATAAATATTAGAAAATGGCAATGAAATTGAGATTAAAGAATAAAGAAGATCAGCTATTCCAAACATGAATCTTTCTAATGTCAAAAAAGTCATAAAGTTTTGCATACAACTACTAAGACAAAAATAAAATAATACTTCAAGTGTAAAAATTAAGAATTTGAAGAATTAAGTCACCACCAAACTTACAAAAATAAATGGTCTATGTGGGAATTTTATAAACAATTACATACAATCACAAAACTGTATGATTTAGTAAATAATCTTGATGTTCCATTTTCAATGAAGCAAAATTTTCAAGGAACTTTTTAAGAAATTTACACACTACCAAATTTGGAGAGAGCGTGGGAAAGAGAAAGAGAGAGAGATTATAATAGAAACATGCATTGGCATTTAGTGTCCAAACTTTCAGCTTTTCTAGGTCACATTGGTTGAAGAACTGTTTTGGACCAGAATTCACAAAACAAAGCTGCATGTAGCTTGTGGGCTATGATTTGGTCCAACCCTGATAATAATCTTCATAAAGAAAATTGTAGACAGATCTAGGACCAAATGACCTTAATCATGAGCTTTACTAAAAATTAAAGGAAGGTTTCAAATCATTTATTCATAAAAATTTTAAGCAAAAAGTAAGGGTAGAACACTTCTCTACTCATTATATGGGAAAAGTATTATTCTGATGCCCCCAAACATCAAAAATACTACAGAAGAAAACTGCAGACTAATATCTTTTTGAATAAAGATACACAATTTCAGCATACTAGTAATGAGTCAAATTCAACAATAAATAAAATATACACTATTGCCAAGGTTTATGGCACATTTGGAATTCAAATTGGTTTAACATTTGAAAATTAATCTAGATAAAATATTTGGTACAATTCAGGCTAAAAGCTCATGATTATTCTAATAGATGCAAAAATATTTGACAATTCCAAACTACCCCCATGACTTAAAAGATCTAACAAACAAGGTCTTTGAGTGCATATTGACATAATCAATGTCTTCTATAAATTTCCTTTATTTAAAATCATTCTAAAATGTCAAAAGCTGAATGTTATGCCCACCAAACTTTGATCTGACACAGTAGTAGTAGTTTAAGGATATATAAGATCTATAGAACACTTTGAAATTATTAGACCTAACAACTTCATTAGAATTACAGAACATAAGTCAAGACAGAAAAGTAGGGCTGTAGAGATGTTTCATTGCGTGAAAACAATTGCAATATAAGCGTGAGGACCTGAGTGTGAATCACCAGGATCCACATGAAAACCAGACAGGTAACACAAGGGTCTAACTCAAGCACCCCTACAGAATTTTAGACAGGAAATCCCAAGAGGCCTCAAGGCCTGCTACCTCCACGTACTCAGTCGATGCACATATGTTTGAAGGAAATGTGTTTCTTAGAAGTGTCCAGTGAAAAAGGAAACGAAGTAGGAAACAGTATCTTTCCCGTAAACTCTGTTTTAGTAATTGCATATACACATGAAAATGAATGAAATCAGGGTCCTTCACTTTGTTTATAAATATTAGCCCACGGTGGACCATAGGCAGATGTCTACTGTTAAAATCACAATCTCTCACAAAATAATAAGTAAATTTTTGTAACTTTGTTTAGTAAAGTTTTTAGATATGAAACCTGAAGAAAAAGCAAGCAAACAAAGAGTAACTGGACGTCAAAGAAGTGGGCTTTTGCCCAAATGGAAAATGATGGAATAAAAGACCCCCAAAATGAAGAAAATGTGTGGAAATCATATATCTAAGAAAAGCATCTATAAAATAAATAGTTTTATCAACTAAAAAATAAACACTAATACCACTTTTATGAAAATGGGCAAAAGAATGAGAGAGCATTTGTCTGGAACATGCACAATCATGCACTAGTTACATGCGCAGGAGATCAGGGTGCAGCTTGCTCCCAACGCAGCAGCAATTGCCTAAAACCAAAAGCAATGATATGAGAAACTACTGATTTTACCTGTCCGTGAGATTAAAGTTGTATCAACAATGAGATGCTTCTTACACCAAACATGATGACAAAAAGAAGTCCATATTGGCAAGTACTGACAAGGATCCGAGGAAAGTAGGAAGTCTATACACTGCTGGTGGGGGTGTAAAAAGATATAACTGCTTTAGTAAATAGCCTCGTTGTTTTCACAACGTTGAACTTAAAGTTATGGTATGTCCCACAATATTCCTAAGCTAACACTGATGCAAAATAAATGTCTGTGCCTGAACAAAACTTATATAGAAATATTACAGCTATAATATTCTTAGTATCCAATGAGTGGAATTGAACCAACTGACCATCTTTTTGTCAGGGGACAAACAAAATGCGTTATCCATGAAGACCTTTATTCAGCATCCATGGCATGGATGAGCCTTGAGCATACTACATTGAGTGAAAATTTCCTGTTACAAGTTCTGACATTGTTTTATATAATGACATAATTTGTTTGAGATCTTCCCCAAAGACAATTCAATATACAGAAAGAAGATTGAGCTTAGAGCTCAAGTGTTTGGAGGGAAAATGAGAGTGACTGCTAACATGGATGTGGCTTCTGTGGTGGAAGATGGAAATTAATTAAAGTTTAATATTGGTATGGTTACCCAACCTTGAAAATTACAAAAAAAAAATCATAAAGTGAAAAAAGAATTTTCTGAGGTATTATTGCAGCATATTAAAAGTGATATCTATGAAACAAATAAATCTTGAAGTGACTTGTATCAGTGAAGACTGAAATCTTCAGTGACACTGCAAAACCCAACTGTGTGTTCTTTATGCAATGATCAATTCATACTACAATGTTGCAATGATTCTGCCCAGAAACACAATGTCTTGTTTTTCTTTTGATGGCACTTATTTCTGTGTTGCTGAAACTGTGTTAAAGCACCACATGAAGAAAGACAATGGTGTACCGGGACATGATTTAGAATAAAATTTTAGGGAGCAAGTGACTTATCAAACATCAGGCAAAACATTTACTAATAGTGATATTCTCTTAGTGATAGCAAGCCACCTGAACCATACCCCAATCAGTGGGTTCAAGTAGTCTATTTGGCAAAAGAGAACACTGCACATACATATTTTAAATAAGGAATTTATTTGACACTGTCTTAGTAACAGAAATATTTGCTAGTGGAGATACAAGGTAGATGATCCCGGGATAACCCCATAACTAACTGTAAAGTGCTTTTCCGTGGATTTGCTAAGACCAATTTGTAAACTAACTGTTTGCCAGTGATGATGTAATGAATTTTTGTCTATTGTCACAAACGATATATTTTTCTTGTCTTGATTCTTCTTAATATTTAAATTTTTACTGGTTTCTTTCAGATGCATGGGTACAAATGTTGGAATATAGTCAAGCTATATTTCTCATCTTTATTTTGCCCAAATCAATTGAATTGACAAAGCTTAGGTTTCCCTTGTAGATGGTACCTTATATTAAACTCATTTATTCCTTTAAACCTTACAGTCTTATTACAGGTCTTTAAGTTTTATGCTGACAGAGAGCTTAGTGTGTGTTAGACTTTTATGACTTTTGTGTCTATTATTCTACTATGTCTGAGTAATAAAATAATTAGGTTCTGTGTATCAAAGGAATTATATCAAAATTTCAGAAGACAAATGTTTCCGGTACATTAATAACACCAATTTTAATGACCTGGTTTCTTATTCTAGGAAGCAAAGATTACTCTATGTGAAAAAATATCTTCAATGTGTCCTGAATTCTGTTTGTCTTGTGTCTCCTTCTCTCACTGGGACTGTCATTATTATTGATATAAAGTGAAATCTATGATTATTAGGTATAAAAATGTAATTCAAATATTCTATATCTATGGAAGCTACACATCTTTGTTCTTTTTGGATTTATATATGCCTAGATCAGCATATTAAAACAGAGGACAGCTTTTATAAGAAGATGTTGTGCAAGTAGTGAGATCATTAAGAGGTATATTCATCAGCAAGCATTGCTCCACACACTGGGAGAAATCATGAAGAAAAACTGACCCAAAACTCATAAAAATTCCAATTTAGCAAAACATTTTGTATTATTTGCTATGAAAGATACTAAGTAGCACAACTTTCAGATTTAAATTTTCTTCTTAATTTTCCTATCACCTTGGGGAGAAGTAGGTGCTACTCAGAAAAAAATATAAATACCTTTCCATAGAAAGTAGAAAAAGTAAAATAAATCACAGTTATAAGTGCTGCAACTTGAATAACATATTTGACTAAAATAGTGGATAAATTAGAATTTAAAATATGTTAGTGACAAATAACTGAAGACAAATATTCTGTGTACAGGAAACAGTTTTAATGCTATATTTCCCCTGTGTATCATTGACTTCAAGATTTTTTTCTTCTTAAAAAATTTTTTATAAATACTGAAATAACACATATAGAGCAGACACAACATTTACATATATACACATAAAAGTAAGCAGTTTTTCTGCTTCACAAACGTTTCTGATAAAATAATGTACAATAATACACCAGAATCCAGCAAGTATTTCTTGCAAGAAATGAAAATTTATGGGCACCATCCCCTTAGGAATTCTTTATCTATTCTAGCTAAAATAATGAATAAAATATGGTTCTTTCAATACTAGAGAACAGGTTCATGCATGACTTGCTTATAATTAAGTAATGAGGTCATAACTTATGACATTTTTTCCACAGAGTTCTGTAAACCATTACAGCCATCACTCCACCTTTGCTCAAGAGCCTCTTATTCCTGGGAGATCAATAGAATAACAAGGGTAGAGAAGAATTAGAATGTAATTTCTGATATACCTTCTGCTACGGTTTTTAAAGTACTGAAAGAAGGAAAGTTCTGGAAAAAGGACTGAAATAAACTTTGTTTTCTTACCATCTCAAGCACTGCATACTTTTTCCATTATAGTAACTGCTGATCTCGATATTATTCATTGAATTATTTATTAAGATTCCCTGTTCACATTAGGTGAATTATCATATTTTGAGCAATCATAGAATGATTCTTTCAACAATTATACCATCCATTGAAGTTTTTCATAAAATTGTCATTTACAGCTCTAGCAAGCAATTTACTGTGTGTTTTGTGAGAGCAAGAAATCTAATCCACAGCTTCTGCGATGGCTACTTCCATACAGTAGTAATATGGAAAACATATATAAAAAATCTACACAAATAATTTAACAAAAAGGCACTTTCAACATAGAATGAATATATGAAATTGAAAGTGAATTTTTCTATTCATTTCCATAAAGTATAACACCACAGTTAATAAAAATATTTTGTGTTAGGGTCATTGTTTAAGCACTAGCTGTGATCAGTGGTGACAAAATGCACAGGTCCAGACAAATTCTCAGTATACTCATGGGATGTGGTTAAGAAATCCCAAGCCACCTTAAGGAATTTTTGGCAATTCATGGATGCTGGGAGGCAGACAGATAGTGTATTAACAAAGATGGGACTCTTGGTGGGCCCAAAGTACATTAGGGATATAAAATATACCCTATAGGCCATTATATATATATAAACTATAAGAAAATTGAAAAATTTCAACAAAATTATAAAAAATGAAAGAAAAAAAAACTAAGTGTGATACCAAGTGACCTTTCATTTTTTTCCACAATACCTTCAAGAACTATCCAACAAAATATTATTTATTCACTTTTTTTGAAATTTGTTCATTCATTTATTATTTTCATTTTTGAGAATTTCATATGTGGATGTCTTATTTGAATTATTTCCTTCCTTCCCAGTCCCCAACTCTTCCCATGCAGTTTCTTGTCTTTTTTATTATTATGATTATGTCCATATATATATATATATATATATATATATATATATTTGTCATTAAGATGATCACTTTAGGGGCTCAGAGGTTAAGAGCACTGACTGCTCTTGCAGAGGACCTGAATTCGATTCCCAGGACACACATGACAGCTAGGAACCATCTTTAACTCCAGTTCCTGGGGAATCCCACGCCCTCTTCTGACCTCCGCAGCATTGCACAGCACGGGTGCACTCACATACATGCAAGCAATATACTCATACACATGAAGCAAAAATAACAAAATGTTTTAAAGTGATCACTTTAGGCTACCCTACTGTGGAAATTTCATTGTTGTAGCTTCCCTATCCTGTCTAAAATTCATTTACTAGCAGTTAAGTGATATCCCTCCCCTTTTCCCTCCTCTTCCATCAAGTTCCCTGATCCTCAGGGGCAGACACAGCATTACTGATGTATCACCTAGGGCTGAGCATCTCATGGTCACTTACTCTCTGTGCTTACCCAGTTGTGAAACTTTGTCACAGTCTCCATCTGTTGCAAATGGAAGTTTCTTCATTGAGTGGTGAGAACTACACTTGTCTGTAAATAAAAAGATATATACTTAGAATATAGTATGAAATTACATTTGTGCAAAGACACTACAGAGATAAATCACTTATGTACATGCATGTATTTAAGTATGTATGTATGTACCTATGTATGTATGTGAGGGTTTGGAATTAAATCCAGGACTTATCTATGGCAGGCAAATGCTCAAAAACTATGCTGTACTCCCAGCCCTCTTCATTATTTTATTTGTAGTAAGAACACTTGAGATGTAACTGTTTCATCATTTAAGTTTAAAATACATTATTAAGAATATGCACATTTGGGGGTGCTGGAGAGGTGTCTCAGTGGTTAAGAGCACTGACTGTTCTTGTAGAGGACCTGGGTTTGATTCCCAGCACCTACATGGCAGCTAGAAACCATCCTTAACTCCAGTTCCAGGGGAATCTGCAGCCCTCTTCTTACCTCAGTGGCATTGCATGACACCAATGCACTCACATACATGCAGGCAGTACACTTGTACACATAAAATAAAAATAATAAATAAATAAAAATTCAATCTTTATATGATATATCCAAAATAGACAATGCATAGGAACAGAGGAGTTAGAAGTAGTTGCCAGGTGCTGAGATTGAGTGGATCTAGGCATTTACCACTTAATGAATATAAAATTTCAAGTCTTTCTTTTGCAAAGATCATGTTGGATTTTTTTTACTTTATTATTGAATTTTTGTGTATTTCATAAACATCTCAATAAATTTTAATTGTCTTTGTGCCTCCTTCCCTGGTGGTACCATCCTATATCTCCCCACTGTAATTCATACACTTTAAATGGGGAAGCTATGGTGGAAGTGTTATACAAGGAGGGAGAGGGAGAGGAAGAGGGAGAGAGAGGGAGAGGAGGACAGAGATAGAGAGAGAGAGAGGGAGAGAGAGAATAAAAACGAGAGGAAATCATATTAATCCAAAAACCTAGTGACACATTACACATATAGTATCTCTACATGAATCCATCTGTGTAGCTAAAGACTATATAACAAAAAACAGTTCCAGAAATCTTTTGAGTTGTTGGTCTGTGTGGTCCAAGAGATATTACACAGGCTATTGCCACAGCCCTTGATTGCCTCCCAGAACTAGAAGGTAAGAGCCTACTGATGAAGACAGAACATATTTTGGATGCAGGATTTGGAGCAATGGAGCTGGAACTGACCTGGAAGCCACTTCCCTTGAAGGCTAGCTCTCATCACTTTGGAGAGCACCAGGCAAGCTGCTAAGGGAGAACATCAATTGATGGTACAACTCCAGCTTCAAGTGATTATTGGTTTATTATATTTGTATTTCTGCTTAGTATTTGTGCATCTGGAGTTTCCTTGTTGGTTGAATTTTGTTGTTATCCAAGTCACCTGTCATCTTTCAGCAGAGCTGCTTACAATGTTCAGGAGGAGCCGATTCATAGCAAGGTTGGAATGTGGATTTCCTGTCTATTTTTGGTATCTAGGGCTGTAGCCTATAATCAAGGTCTTTTCCTTTTTATCTACAGTCTGGAGCCTTCAGCATCTTGGACAAGAGTGTGGAACCAGCTTCCCCTGGCTGTATGGAAAAACTGGAGAGTCCCAGTCAGGCAGGTGGCTGGGTGCTGGTGAAATCTGAAGGGAGGGAAGGGCCCTGGTCTTCTCTCCTGCAGCTACTATTGTCCTATTGGGGAGCAGACTTGAATCTGGCAAGTCCCAAAGTGAGGGAGAAGTTTTGAGAGGAAGTGGCAGTCCCTGACAACCAGCAGCAGTGTTTTGGGGTGACATAAATGGTGCAGACTCAAATGAGGAGAAAAGATAGCCTACCTGGGTTGCTGGCCACATAGGACAACTCTCAAGCCTTTCTTTTAAAACTTAAACCACATGTGGCATGAGTGGAAGGCAATTTACAAAGTGGATGCACACAAGGAAAGGGGGGGAAATGATCTGAGACATATAATAAATATTATTTAAAAATTAAAATTAACTCACATGGAGGGGAATCTAAGCACACAAACTTGACTGGATAGGCCTTTGCATATATGACAAAATGCATGAAGTCTGTGGGCAGGCTGTGGGGGGCTTGAAGATAGGGAAGGAGGAAGCTAAATAAGATTAATATGTATTATATGAAGTCTACAAAAATTCAAAAATATTAAAATTTAATAATAGACACATAAATCCCATTATTTGAGTGAAAATCACAAAATTATTGAATTGATCAACATAATTATGATAGAGATTTTCAGAAATAATTTTATAAGTAAAAAACAAATATTCCAACTAAGAAGAGACACATTTGTGTATAAAAACACATTGAAAGTTTAAAAACCAATATAACAGTAAGTCATTAGGAGTCAGTATAATACTATATTTATTTTACAGAATAAGAACATATGGCTGTTTCCTATGTTCTATGACCTGTCCAGCCACTTGTCCAAAACCTGATACCAATGTCAAGTATGGGTTCGATCTTATTAATTAAGCCAAAAATCCAATTAGACTGTGGTTGGTTAATCTCATATTATTTGTACAACTATTGCACCACTGGGCATATCTTTGCAAGCCAGGTTTTGCTGAGACTTGCAGGATTCAAGGTTGGAAAAGTTGATGATAAATTTTCTCTTTTGGTAGCATGCATAATACCTTCCACTACTATAAAAGCTAGGAAGTAGAGATGAAATTTTGAAGTCAGCACCAGCCTGATTTTCACTTATTTGTTCTACTGCTAAGTAGTAACTTCAGCAATTACTGTCAAGTTCTGGTGAGTACCAAAAGCAGGGTCAATGGCCAGTATTGTGGGAGGGTCTATAGAACCCCTGGGCAACCACTGTGAAAGAGGATATCCATTCATGGCACTGGGCTTTTACTGTGCTAGCCTTTGTTGTGCAGTTTGGGAAATTTCAGTCTGTTATATAGTAACTGCTTAGACAGTGAGAGAGAGAGAGAGGGAGAGAGAGAGAGAGAGGAGAAGAGAAGAGATAAATAATGCCTAGCTAGTTAAAAAAAAAGATGGAACCACACATTATCTCTACATGAGTCCATGTGTATAGCTAAAGAGTACATAAGAAACCATGACAGGAGACACCTTGCTTGGAGTTTTTGGCCAGGGTTGCCCAAGATATTCCCAAAATTATTCAGGCTATTGTGACAGTTCTTGGTGGCCTCCCAGAATTTGAAGGTAAGCACCTACTGCAGAAGATAGAACATACTTCAGACTTGGGATTTGGAGCAATAGAGCTGCAACTGACATGCAACCACTTTCCCTTAAGGCTAGCTCTCATAGCTTTGGAGAGAGCTATGAAGGTGCCAAGGGAAACCATCACTGGATGATCCAATACCAGCTTCAAGGTCAAATAACCACATCAATGGCCACCACAGCATACATCATTGGTACAGTAGCGACACTTTAATTTTGGGGGCAATCAACAGTTACCTAATTTGGCTAAAAGTTCATTCAAAGAGAGGAAACTCAAGTGCAGTACTATAAAGAGAGCCAAATACACATTGCTGGAGAGGTTGTACATCTTAAGGAAAACCCAAGACTGTTGCATTGCTAGACTAATGTGATTACTTACTATATGAAAAATATGTATTTTTATATTTACAAACAAATATCCCAGTCACCATTCATCAAAGAAGCTCATTTAGCACCAAAGACTATTACCAAGTACCACACCCGATCACACAGAGAGACTGTCTATTAATTACCCAGGCCTCAGTGACACATCTACAATGCAACCTCTACACTTTAAGGCTTATGGGACATAGAACAAGGGTAAAGAAGAGAACATTAATGAATCTCTCAGTTCTCAATATGAAGCCCCCTAATGCAGCAGAGGGCCAGGAACACAAAAGGTCACAAATGGTCAAAGTACAGAGATCAAGAGCCTGCTGAATAATGGTCCTTGAACAGGATTCCATTATTAAGCTTTATCTACCCAAGGCTCAGGGACCATCACAGAAGAGGTGGTGTAAAGATTGTAAGAGGCAGGCAGAAGGTACCTGACTGTATAAGTCACTTTTCTGTTGCTGTGATAGAAACACTGACCCAAGCACTTTGTAGAAGGAAGAGTTTATTTAAGCTTACAATTCCAGGGGAATTACAGTCTGTCATGGCAGGGAGGCATGGTGTCTGAAGGTGGCTGGAGTAGGAGCAACAGAAGCTAAGCTCTCACATCATCATGCAAACACAGGAAGCAAGAGAGTGACTGGAGATCTGGCAAGGCTTAAGAAGTCTCTACGCCCATCCCCAGTGACATGCTGCCTCCAGGATAGCCACACCTTCTAAAACCTCCCAAAACAGCACCGTCATCTGGGGACAAAATATCCAAATACTTGGAGCCTATGGGGGACATTTTCATTAAACCATCACATTCCACCCGCTGGCTCCCATAGGCTCATGACCATATAAAATGAAAAATGCATTTAGTCCAACCTTAAAAGGCCCCATAGTCATCACCAGTCTCATTACTATTCAAAAGTCCACAGTCTCTTCTGACACTCAGGTAAATATCTTAACTGTATGCCTCTATAAAATCAAGACAAATTACATACTCCCAACATACAGTGGAACTGAATATACATTACCATTCCAAAAGGGAGGATTGGAGACATAGTAAGGAAATACTGGACAAAAACAAGACTGAAAATCAACAGGGCAAACACTAAATCCAGTAGCTCCACATCCAACTTCTGGGGCTTTCCTTCCAAAGGCCTTAGATGACTCAGCCTCTCTACCTTTGCTGTATGCAACACACATCTGTCTCTTGTGCTGGTACCACTCCCTGTGTGCAGGCCTTCTTGGCAGATGCCTCACAGCTCTGGCATCATGAACTTCTTGGGGTCTCCAATGCCAACCAGGCTTCACCTTCACAGCTTCGTGCAAGGGCCCATCAGGGCCTTTCCTAGGCAGGGGAATCCCTGCGTCATGAACCTCAGAGGAAGAATTGATGACCCCTTCACTCTTACATCTTTCATGCCTCTAAAGCCAGCACCGGGTGAATGACACTGCCAAGTTTGACTGCAAGTTTGTAATGGACTCCAGCCTGCTTTATCCATTTTAGAAGCTTTTCTCTTCAGTGGCCCCTGCAACATTTTTCTTTCACAAGTTGGAGGCTTAACTGGGTGTGGTCTTGCCCTTGAGGCCTTCTCTCCATTGTTAAAGTTTGAATATCTAGGCCCCCTCCTTAATCAGTTCAATCTCTCTTAATCACTTTAATTCCTTATCAATGGAATCCTCTCCCTCACATACCAGGGCTCCAACATTAATCTTCCTAGTGATCTTTTTCAATCCAAACTGTATTTATTTCTGCCCCATTTGTTCTCTTTCACTGTAGATCTGCATAATATTTACCATTAATAGCCATGCTGCCATTTCTAGATTAGGTTGTCTTGAAAGTTCTTCTGCCAAAGAAATTAGTCCATTACTTTTCAACTTAGCCTCAGGCAAGCTTTTTGGTCTAGGGCCAACTCCAGCCAGACTCTTTGCCAAAATATGCCAAGTCCTGCATAAGTCCTTATTTCCCTCTGGAACTACATTGTTCTCAGCACTACTTTCTTCCAGGTGCCTTCTTGAATGGCCTGTTAAACGTCACTTACAGCAATCAGCTGCTTTTCTAGCCCAACCTTCCAAATTCTTGCACATTTCTTCAAAACCCCACATTGTCAGGTTCTACGCAACCAACAGCCCACTTTCTGGTACCAATTACTATATTAGTCACTTTTCTGTTGCTGTGCTAGAACCACTGAGCCAAGCAATTTATAGAAGGAATAATTTATTTGAGTTTACCATTCCAGGGGAATTACAGTCCATCGTGGCAAGGAGGCATGGTGGCTGGAGGTGGCTGGAGGTGTCTGAGGCAGAAGCAACAGAAGCTAAGATCTCATATCATCATGCAGGCACAGGAAGCAAGACAGCATCTAGAGATCTGGCAAAGCTTAAGAACTCTCTAATCCCACCCCCAGTGAGGCACTTCCTCCAGGATAGCCACACCTTCTAAAACCTCCCAATACAGCACCATCATCTGGGGACAAAATGTCCAAATATTTGGAGCCTATGGGGGACATTTTCATTCAAACTACCACAATGACCATATGGAAATAGAGTCCTACAAGCTCCTGGGAACCTGCTCATATGATTCTTTGGCATATGACACCATACACAAGTCCTGAGCAAACTCAGGCAGACAAAATCCCAGCATAGAATAGGCAAAATGAGCAGCAGACCCCAATCTTCTCTGAAAAATATTGAAAAACGATTACTGCTAGGTGAAGAAGAACTGATGTTTCTAAAACAGGAGACTTTAGACAGGCTGATTAGACCTCATGGATGGACTTGCATTGGGGAATGGATGGACTTGCATTGGGGAATGACACAGTGGCCCTTAACAGGGAAGACAGAGAATATGGGATCCAGTGCCAGGGGTATGGGATTCTCTCAGTGGGGATGGGGTATAAAGATGATTAAGATTGTTTGAGATACTCTGTGTGAAATACAGAAAAAAAAATTAATTAGAAAAAATTAGAAAAAGCAAAATAAAAACAAAAATCTTTTTAAAAAATATGTATGTATAAACTTTAAGAAGCTTCTATAATGGTGGTTTTCCATATGGATTTTCTGAAGGGCTTTAGTGTTAGTTATCCTTTCCTATACTACATCTGGTAGAATCATTTATTATTCACTCATCAATAGATTGTTTCCATTTTCTGGCTGTTGTGACTAGATCAGCAATGAAAATAAATGAAGAATTATGTGTATAGTAATATAAGAAATGCTCAAGAGTGTCAGTGCAGATCATGTGTGAGATATGTTCTACACTTGAGAAACACCCTAATTGATTTCCATAGTGAATGCACCAGTTTGCACTCCCACCAGCAGTGGATAAGAGTTCCCCTTTCAGGAATCTGATGCCTTCTTCCGACTTCTACAGGCATTGCAATACATGGGTGCACTTACACATACAGGCAATACACTCATACACATAAAACAACAAATAAAATAAGAAAAGAGTTCCCCTTTCAATACCTTTGTAACCAGCATTTGCATTTTCTTTTTCCTGCTGTTGTTGTTTGTTTGTTATGGATCTTAGCCATTCTGACTTGGGTAAGATAAAATCTTAAATTATGTTTATTTACCATTTCCCTGATTGGTATGGTTGTTGAACATTTAAACATTTCTTAGCCATTTGTTTTTCATGTTTTGAGAACTTTCCTTTTAGTTTTCACTTTTAATTGGATTGTTTTCTCTTTTGATGTTTAGTTTTCTGGCTGCTTTTTAGATTCTAGAAATGAACCCTGTGTGCAAAGTAAAGATGTTTTCTCATTCTGTGGGTTGTCTGATTGGTTTTTAGGTTTATGAGTTTTGGTTGTCAGTTGTTGACTTTATACCTGTGGTTAGGATTCCTGTTCAAAAAGTCCTTATTATTCTCTACTTTCTCCTCTATCAGGTTTGGGAAATCTGGTCTTATGCTGTGGTCTTTGATCCATTTAGAGTTGATTTTTTGCTCAGTGTGAGAGGTAGGGATCTAATTTCATTCTTCTACATGTAGCTATCAAATTTGACCAGTATGATTTATTGAATATCTTATCATTTCTTAACTCTTCAATGTAGAGTTGAAAATCAAGTGTCTGTAATTGGGTAGACTTAAATCTGGAACTTCAATTCTATTCTATTGATCAATGAGCTTGTTTTTATGAGAGTACCATGCAATTTTCTTATTGATAAAGCTCTACAGTATAATATAAAATTAAGAATGGTAATTTACATGTCTTAAAATATCCAGGCACATCTGAGACGAAACCACTTTAATCATGGTGGATAGACTATTTGATTTACTCTTGTAAATACTCAATGGGTATTATATTGAGCAGTTTGGCATTCATATTTATCAAAGTTATTGATCTATAATTTTTGTTGTTGTAGCTTTGACTGTATTTGGAATGAGGGTAATATTGGCTTCAAAAAAGAGTTTGGGAGTCTTCTTCTTTTTCTAACTTATGTAAAATTTGAAGAGTGCTGATATTAGTTCTTCCTTGCTCATCTGGAAGAATTCTACACTGTAACCCTCTACACCTGGTTTGTTTGTTTTATTTAGTTAAGATATTTGTTTTTAATTACTGCTTCTATCTCATTGTTTGTTAGGGGTCCATTTAAATTGTTTACCTAGAGGCTGGAGAGATGACTCAGCAGGTAAGAGCACTGGCTGCTCTTGCAGTGCACCTTGGTTTCCTTCCCAGCACCTACAGTTTTGATAACATCTGTCCAGAACTCCAGTTGAAGAGGATACAGTACCTTCCTCTGGCCTCTTGAGCACTGCTCATATGTAGTGCACTTACATAATACACAAAGGCAAAATACTCAAAACACATAAAATATAAAATAAATATATAAATATAA
>NW_008340588.1:2655814-2663283 GCF_000622305.1 Nannospalax galili
AATATAAAATCAATAAATATAAATATAAATAAATTCTGGTCAGTCATGCATGTCTAGAAATTCATCCATTTCTTTTAGATCTTCCAATGTTTGGAATAAAGGTTTTTAAAGTATATCTTTATGATTTTCAGAAAAAAATAAGTATTTGTTGTAATATTTATTTCTTTGTCTCTGATTCTATTAATTTGGGTCCTGTCTTTCTTTTGGTGAATTTGGTTAAATGTTTGTCAGTCTTCTTTTCAGAGAATCAAATCTTTATTTCACTGTTTCTTTGTGGGGTTTTTTTTGTTGTTGTTGTTGTTGCTGTTGTTGTTGTTTCTAATTCATGGATTTCATCCCTGAATTTGATTATATCTTTTCATCTACACTCTTTCTGTATTGATTCTCCTTCTTTTTTTCTAAGTTTTTCAGGTGCGTAATTATGTTGTTAATATGATATCTCTTCAGGTTTTCAGTGTAGGCCCTTAATGCTAAGATTTCCTGTTAGGTCTGCCTTGTGGCCCATAAATTTTCATATAATGTGTTTTCATTTTCATTCAATTCTAGGGAATTTTATAGTTTCCTTTTTGATGTCTTCCTTGACCGAATTTTTATTCAGTAGTGTATTGTTTAACTCCCATGAATTTCTGAAATTCTTCAATTTCTATTTTTGTTGATATCCAGCTTTTTTACTCCGTGGCCAGATAGGGCACAGAATATTATGAAAAAAATTTTAAATTTGTTGATGCTTCCTTAGTATCTGAATATGTGACCAATTTTTGAGAAAGTTCCATGAATTGATAAAAAGAAAATATATTCTTTTGTGCTTGAGTACAGTGCTCTGTATGATAGGTCCATTTGATTTACAATTTTTTTAAATTCAGAAGTTTATCTGCTTAATTTTTGACTGGAAGACCTCCTTATTGGTGAAAGTTGAGTATTAACATTATCCATCATTATATTGTATGGGTCAGTTTGTCATTATTAGACCTTATAGCCTTTCTTTTATTAAATTGGGTGCTCCTGTGTGTCATGAAGATGTATTTACAATCACAATATCCACTTGGTGAATTTCAATTTAATGAACATCAAATATTCTTCCCTATCTATTCTGACTAGTTTTACTTTGAAGTATAATTTAACACATATTATAATATGAATTCCCACTCATTTGTAAGTTACATTTCCTTGGAATACCCTTTCCCTTCAATACTGTACTATGGTATAAATTGTTGATGGTGAGAAATGTTTTTTGGATGTTGAGAAAAGATCAATTATATTTTCTAATCAAACCCGTTAGTCTGTGTCCTTTGAATGGAAAATTGAGACTGTAAACATTAAGAGTTGCTAATGACCAATGTTTCTTGATACCTGTTATTTTGTTATTGTTGTTTTGTTTAATTTGAATAGTTCTGATTAACAGTTGTATATTTATTCCTTGTACCATCTTGGGTATGTTTAATCTTGTCTTCAGAAGGAAGTATTTCTCTGTAGAGCTAGCATAATGGACATAAATTCCTTAAATTAGTTAATTATCATGAATTATTTTTCTTTCTCCTATTATGACTGACAATTTTTCTTAGTATAATGTCCTAGATTGTTATATGTATTCTTTAAGATTTTTTATTAAAAAAATCTTCCGTAGAACAAAAGAAAGAGCCAAGGAAATGAAGATGAAACTTACTGAGTGGGAGAAAATCTTTGCCTGATACATACCCAACAGAGGATTAATAGCCAGAATATACAAATAAGTAAGGTAAAAGAATATAAACAACCCAATAAAAAGATTGGTTAAGAACCTGAACAGAGAGTTCTCAAATGAAGAAGAAGAAAAAAAAAAAAAAAAGCTAACAAACACCTTAAAAAATGTTCAACATCTTAGTAATTACAGAAATGTAAATCAAAACTACTTTAAGATTTCATCTTACCCCAGTCAGACTGGCTAAGATCAGAAGAACAAAAGACACCAAATGCTGGCCAGGATGTGGCGAAAGGAGAACAGTCATTCACTGATGGGAGTGCGAGCTCATGCAACCACTATGGATATCAGTGTGGAGAATGCTTAAAAAATAAAAATGAACTTACCATATGACCTGGGTATATAACCACTTCTTGGCATATAACCACAGATCTTATCCTATTGTAGAGATACCTGTCTATCCATGTTTATTGCTGCTCTTTGCACAACAGCTAAGAAATATAAACAACCTAAATATTCCTCAACTGATGAATAGATAATGAAAATGACATTCATTTACACAATGGAGATATACTCAGAGGAAACTAAAGCCAACATAATGAAATTTGCAGGTTGATGGATGGAATTTGAAACTATCATACTGTGTGAAGTAATACAGACTCAGAAAAGCAAGTAATGTATTTTCTCCCTCATTTGCATTTTAGCACAAATCTCTCATATGTGGGTAAATACCCTGATGCAGGAGCCAGAAAAATGTAAAGGAAGCATGAAGGTAAAGGGAAAGAAGGGGTCTAAGAGGAAACAGATGGTACAAAGTGGAAAATGGGAAAAAAGGAGTATTCATCTGGGATCAGAGGCTGAAAGGCCAAACAAGGAAATTTACCATGGGAGTAAAGTGGAAGAAGGAGCTCAAGAGGGGGGCTAATAGGAGACAGACATTATCAAAGGAAAAATGTGGAAAATGGAGGTATTTAAACTCAGAAGGGAGGAGGGAGGACAGACACAGGAGAGAAAAAAAAGATAAATAAAGCTCAGGTGGTTTAAAAAGTCAGAGGGAAATATGTTAACTCAACGTTACCACCTGGAAACCAAACATAAATTATCTGAACATGAATGCTTTGTGTACTTGAAGGCTACATAACAAGAAATACATTTCCAGACAAAAAAACCCTCCTTTCCAATTTTTGGTCAGGGTGGTCCACAGGCTCCCAAAATAACACAGGATATTGCCAAAGAGCTTGCTTACCTGCCAGAAATTGAAGATAATACCCTACTCCTGAAGACAGGACATATTTCAGACACAGGACTTGGAACAATGGTACAAGAATTGGCCTAGAAACCTTCTCATTGAAGACTACCTCTCATAGTTCTAGAGGGTACTATGCAAACTGCCCATTGATTGTGAAATTCAATCAATGGTCCAGCCCAGTTTTAAAGCATAATAACCACAATGACTGGCACAGCAAACTACCTCTATTGATGCAGTAGTGGCACTTTTATCTAGGGGGTAATAAACAGCTATTTAATGGATGTAAAGCCCTCTCAATGGGAGTGAACTCATAGCTAAATATACATATAGTTGAAGAGGTCATAGATCCTAGAAAAAGCCCTATCTCTATCATATCTCTAGAAAATGATTTTTTTTACTATATGCTAAATATGGATCCATTTATTTTACTGACAAGTATACCAATCACCACTCATCAATGAGACCTCTTTTTACAACATATGGAGGCCATGACAAGTTCCAAAACTGGTCATACACAGCAAATATATGTCTGAGAGGTGATCAGTTCTATGTGACACATTGATAGTGGAACCTGGACACCTAAGGCTCATGGAACATAGAACAACAGGGTATATAGAGAATAGTATTACATACCACAGAGTGTGATGCACACAGAAGGACACAATTCATCAAGTTTTAGAGAAGAGACTGCAGAGTGCATGTCCCTGGATAGGACCACAATATTAAAATTTACTCTTCCGTATCTCAGAGACCAGTGTTTAAGGGGAGGGGGGCTGAAGTATGTAAGAGCCAGGGTTGGTGCATGAAGATAAAGGAACTGAAGTCTTTAGGCCTCTGGGGAGATGTTCATATGAACGTGAAACAATGGTGACAGAATGCACAATACCCATGCAGACTCAATCAGACAAAAACCCGGCATAGAACTGGGGAAATGGGAATAGGCCCTAACCCTAGCCAAGGAACTATTGGCAACTAGTTATTGCAGGCTGAGGGAGAGGAGATCTTTAAGGGAGTGACTCTAGATAGGATGAATAGACTCCAGTGGATGAACTGCAGTGAGTGAGACCTGGGTGCAAATGCTTGACCAAATAGAACTTAGCATATCTGACAGAATGATAAAATTCAGTTGAGGGGCTTTGGGGGATGATAGAGAAGGGTCTAAATTTGCTTAAGATCTATGATATAAAATGCACAAAATCAATATATATATATATATATATATATATATATATTTATCAATCAACCATGCCAAGCCTAGACTGATGATATTTAAGGCAAGCAGTGTAGTCTGCTTTACTTATTTATCCTGTACCTCAAGCTGTCCTGGAACTCACTATGTAGACCAGGCTGGCCTAATAAAAATATTTTTTAAAAGAATTTGTAGAACATATGCCTTCCTAGCTTTCACAGACTTCATTGAAAAGTCAAGTGGTATTCTGATGGGCCTGCCCATATTTGTAATTTCAATTTAGGGGTTTTTAGTTTCTTTTCTTTGTACTGTCTGCATACTATTTTTATTATTATGTGATGTTCAGTGTTTCTTTTCTACTGATGTGTTTGGTGTTCTGTATACCTCTTGGACCATGACTGATAAGCATCTTCTTACTGCTATTTGGGAAGCTTTCTTCTATGATTTTGTCAAAACTATTTCCTCTGACTTTGGCTTTGGTTTCTTCAGCTTCAGCTTCTTCATTTGTTCCTTTTATATTTTCCAAGTTTGCCGGAGCCAACAGTTGCTTAAGTCTGATTACACTGAAACCACCTCAGGTTGCACCATTTAGATAAGCAACCATCTCTCAGAAACCAGGTTGAGCAACCCTAGTAACCTTAGCAACACTTCCCCCTTGTACAGATTACTTCATTCTTGAAATTTCCCCACCCCTAGCTTCACTTTCTCCTTTTACTTGTTATATAGCAAACAGAAAAATAAAAATTTCAGAGCTTGAGCAGACCGCCTGTCTTGCTCTCATTTCTAGTGTCTCTTGTCCTTCCACTCGTTGGTTCTCTCCCCAGGTCCATGTTGATCAGCCCTCTGGCCAGGGGCAACTGGCGCCCAACGTGCTGGGGATACGAGGACCCTGACGAATGCCCTTTGCCATTCACGGCTGTGACTCCCAGGACCGCCGCAGAGCCAGATGCTGCCAGTGAAGGTCCGCACAGTGAGCACCGCAGAGCCACCCACCTGCGAGACTGCTCTATTGATAGAGGTAAGCAAGTGCAGCGCATTGATGGGACAAGCATTGAGTAAGCATGACTTATTCCTCCAAGGACTCAAGGAGTCCCTCAAAACATGGGGAACTAGGGTTAAAAAAAAAGATTTGTGTAAGTTTTTTAATTTTTTTGGAGATATCTGCCCATGGTTCCCTCAAGAAGAAACTATTGATATAAAAAGATGGGGAAGGGTGGGTAATTGTCTTCAGGATTATTATAGAGCCTTTGGACCAGAAAAAAAATCCTGTTCAGGCCTTTTTTTACTGCAATTTAGTCAATGATGTTTTAAAGGTTTATAATCATTTTTTGAATATCCAAAAGGTCGTCAAGGAGTGTGAAAGGGCACTTCAAAGGCTTTCAAGGCCCCCTTCCATGTGCGGCTCCGTGTCTATTAATATTCTGGAACCTGATGGTTCCACTATTGAGCCTAAAGAGGCCCTGAATATACAGGCGGCCTCCAACCCCCTTGCTGATCCTGATATCCAAGAGAAACCACAAAACCACACCTACACACCTCTTGGGACATCTATACAGTCCCCCAAGTTTAGACTGGTGGAGAACTCTCCCTCTAAGGAAGCCCTTTTCCCTGAACAAAAGGCTACTCAACAACCTAACCCTGATTGGCCCCCCATGCTTTCAGCTTTTCCAGTAAAAAGACCGCCTCTGTATACTAATGACTGTATTGCTATGGCTACTGCACCCCCTTTTTGTGCCCCTGTCCTCGATCTGGACAATGTTTCAGAATACATAGATAAGGCTAAGGTGAGGCTCTCCGAAGAGACCGCCTCTTTAAGAAATATCCTTCAACAAAAAGAGCACATTTACAATTAATTAATGATCTCAGAAACCTTGATTTGGAATTATCTAGTGCCTTCCTAGAGGCTATCCCAAAAAGGGCTCCTAATAAAGATGGCTCCAAATATAATAAAGACCCTACATGTTTTTCCCGTCACATGGAGTAAAGCCCTACAGGCAACCAAGGCTAAAGATACCTCCCGCAAGATGAAGAGGGCTCTGCCTCGCATAAAGACGAGTCTGACCAAGAGGATGAGCTTTCAGGGGATAGTGACTCAGACATAGAGGATGATAATAATAAAAATAAAAAATGCCTTAAGCTAAATGAATCATTTTGGCAAAAGTATAGACACCTTAGCCTTAAACATTTGAAAGAATTAAAAACAGCTGTAGCCAACTATGGACCAATAGCCCCTTGAGTGACCGGTGGTTCACACCCAATGATTGGCTGCGCTTGGCCTTAGGAACCTCCTGGCCTTTGGCCACTCCTCGGCGTAATGAGTCTGTGATTCCCTCTACATATTCCGATCCCAACTGTAGCCTCTCAATCCCTTTTAAAGTTCAACCTATAGGATTCAATGCTACCCCTTGCTTCCTTAACTAGGCTCAAAATAACAGTTTTGACATAGACGTGGATTGGTATCTTTTGCCACTTGCGTACAGTTCATTAACATTTCTGAAGCCTTTTACTTGGAATCAGGCTGGGTTTTGGTATGTGGCAACAACATGGCCTATCCTTCCCTCCCAGTAAATTGGAACGGGTCTTGTGCACCTGCCATGCTCCTGCCTGATATAGATATCCTCCCTGGAAGTGAGCCCATCCCTTTACCTAGCTTTGATACCTTTATACCTCGACGACATAGGGCAGTCCAGTTCATACCCTTATTGGTAGGATTAGGCATTGCAAGCAGCATCACTACTGGCTCGGCCGGAATTGGAATGTCTACAAAATTGTCACAACAGCTCATAAATGATGTAAATATGTTCTATGAATCCATTAAGGATCTACAAGATCAGATAGACTCCTTAGCAGAAGTACTGCTTCAGAATAGGTGAGGGTTAGGCTTGCTCACTGCAGACAAGGGAGGAATTTGTTTGGCCCTACAGGAACATTGCTGTTTCTATGCTATATAAGTCAGGAATTGTTTGTGATCGCATTCGGAAACATCAAGAGCTCGAGAGACAGTGCAAGGAACCTTTTGAAAACCCTATTTGGAGTGCTTGGAGTGGGATGCTGCCCTATTTACTCCTGCTGTTGGGTCCCTTAGCCTCTTACTTCTTGTAAGCTGTGGGCCTTTAATTATGGGCAGAATTACGCCTTTTATTTGACAACAAATTGACTCCTTGGCATCAAAACCCTTACAAGTCCATTGTCACCGACTGGATCTGGCTGATCGAGGTCTAGAGGAACCTGCAGAAGAACCCCTCCTGCAGGAGCTACATGGTACTCAGAGCCATGTATGTCTGCATTAGACAGACAGGGGTACTGGCGTGAGGTGCAAGACAAAGCACTGCAGGGGAAGGACGATGTATTCT
>NW_008340588.1:2663319-2697017 GCF_000622305.1 Nannospalax galili
GGAGGTTAGTGTCCAACAGCGCCTCTGGATGCAAGAGGCAGCCTAAATTCCTCCCCTCCTCAAAAAGGACACACAAAAATGTCTAGGAGGATCAGGCCAATGCTCCCCCTCCCTGGTTAATGCCCACTATTCTTCTATGAGTCAATAATTATCAACTTTCAGGTTCCTCAACTTCTTTTAATGGAAAGGGAGGAGATGCCGGGAGCCAACAGTAGCTTAAGTTAGATTACACTGAAACCACCTCAGTTTGCACCATTTAGATAAGCAAACATTTCTCAGAAACCAGGTTGAGCAACCCTAGTAAACTTAGCAACACTTCCCCCTTTTACAGATTATTTCATTCTTGAAATTTCCCCACCCCTAGCTTCGCTTCCTCCTTTTACTTATTATATAGCAAACAGAAAAATAAAAATTTCAGAGCTTGATCAGACCACCTGTCTTGCTCTCGTTTCTTGTGTCTCTTGTCCTTCCATTCGTTGGTTCTCTCCCCAGGTCCACATTGAAGACCCCGCTGGCCAGCGGCAAAGTTTTTCTACACATACATATCCTGAGGATTATTATTTTTACATTCTTTGAATGAAAAAGGGTTGACATTTTCTTCCACTCTATTCATTCTGTTGCTGGTTTTTGATTTTTATTATACTGATTGAGTTTTTCATTTCAGCTTCTATTTCTGTTTGGCTTTTCTTCAGAAATTATATTTCTTTTTAAAATTCTATTTTCATATCTTAGATTATTTTTATTTCATTCAGCTTTTTCTGTTTTTGTAGTCTTTGTTTTAAATTTATGCATGTCCTCATTGATTTTGTTCAACATACCTATAATCTCTATTCTGAAAACATTGACTTGTTCCTCAAATCAGTTACTCTTCTCAGGGGATATTGTAATGGGTGTTCTTACTTTTAGATGTAATGTATTGACTTTATTACTTATGTTGTTTATGTTTTTTGTGATTGGTTGTAAGTATCTTCAGTTTAGTTGATGGTTTTTCCTGATTTGGACATTTGGCCTCACATTTACAGAGCAGGTGTTTAGCTCTTTGTTTGCTGTTACATCAAGGTGTCAGGTTGTGAAAGGTACCTGGCATTCAATCTTATGATAACTCTGTGTTGATGCGAAAATGGGATGTCAGACACGCTTCCAGAAGCTGGGGATATGTGAACTTCTGAGCACAGGAGCAAAAATTGTTGAGTCAGTATACTCTCACTATCACCCATCAGAAGTTTGTAAAGCTAACAGGGTTGGACATGTGGTCTTTTGTGGCAAGAATTAGGTTACTAAGTACTGCTCCCTAGGAACCAGGGAGTGGAATTTATAATGGCACATCCCTTATAGCACATCCCTCATCTCTGGTGGAGGTGAGTACAGTGGAGCACGTTTAGAGATTTCTTCCGGGGTTTGAGGTTTCAGGATTCCTTGTACATTCTAGGTGTCATAGCGGATGTGGTGGTTTGTGGTAGTAGGGTTCTATCAGCTCTGAGTCTTGATATTTGGTGGGGGAAGATTTTTGTGGGGTGCCTGCAGGGAGTTGAGGGTAAGAATAGAATTATTTTAACAAGAAAGCATACACAAAAAATAAAAATAATAAAATATTAAAAAGAAAGAATATTGAAACATTCTATATCGACTTATCCAGGGTGAATATACTACTTTTTTTTTTTTAAGTTCAAACTTAGGTATCTCATCTTTAGGATTTTGTGCTATATGTGCTTCTATCACTTTTGTTAATTCACCGATTCCTAAAAATCACCTTTCCATGATAATCCTGGCACTTACACCTCTAGATTCATACAATCCAATGAAGCAATGGTATTAGACAAATACATTGGGGTGCTCTATCTCTCTGCTTTAAAATCTAGCTCATTTTTGGTAATTTTCAGATTTGTTTAGATTTATTTTTCTTTGTGATTTTAATCTTTACGCTTTCTCTCATTCTTGCATCATTTTCCTTCCCTTCTTCTTTGTGCCATTTCTGTTATATTTCTTTTCCCACGGCATTTTTTCTTTCTATCACCATGTCTTCTCTTTCTATTTTATACAACTTTTACATACAACATCAAATCCTTACATGAGTGATCTGACCAAATGACTTAGTGGTTAAGAGTGCCTGCTGCTCTAGCAGTGGGGCAGAGTTGGTTCCAAGTACCCATTGGCTGGCTTACAACCACTTCTAAATCCCACTCCAGGGGATCCAGAAATCTCTTTTGGCTTCTGCTCCCCCTTCATGCACTTTCACAGACACAAAATAATTAAATGAATAATAAAATAAATCTTAGAAATAGTAACACTTGGGTGATATTCAACTATTTTCTCTTCCTCACTAAAGTATTCCATCACTATTACCTCCACTCGAGACTTTCGAATGTATGTATATGTAAATATATTGTATGTGTATGAACATATAAGCTTTCCTGCATTTATTCTCTGAATATGGCTTTCATAATATCTCTGTAAAACCTGATGAATGTAAACATAAAATCTTCATTAGCCTTAATGTGACATATTCCTGGAAATACTGGACCCATCTGTTCATTTTTATTTTCCATTTTCTTTCTGAAATCAACAATATATTAATTTATGCTCTCTCCCATGAAACTTTATGTCAATAAAGGAGAATAGTGCACTGATAAATTTAAAGTAAACAGCATTTTTAGTTTTCATTCACAGTTCTACAGTCTATAAACTAAATATCAAGTCTCTGTTGTGGAAGAGCAGGGAAGGAAGAAGAGACAGGAGGAGGGAGTCAAACTTTACCTCTGATAATGGTATCAGCAAGATCAGCCATGGCACATCCCTTATAGCACAATTTCACCAACACCTCATTTCTTACTACTGTTATAATGACAATTAAATTTCGACATGAGATTTAGAGAAGACAGCATTCAAACCATAACACCCTCCAGGGATCTACTTGCTTGCACTCTTTTTATAATCATCTACATGGGTTTAATAATTCTTAAATATTTACCCAGTTTCTTCAAATATACATGAATGTGTGCACATGACAATGAAATAGTTCAATTACCTTGTAACATTGAAGTCTTAGTACTGGTCATCCTGTTCCCTGCTTCTCCAGAAAAAAATGCTGTAAGGAATTTTAGAAAATTCTACCACCTCTATGAGCATGTAGTTAATTAACAGCTATAATTTAAGGTATGTTTCCATTGAAACTTTCCTGATACTCTCATACATTTATGTCATTTACCACCAATCCTGCCTTTCAGAAGTGTTAGGCGCTTCCTTACATTTCAGTATTTTTAATGTTTATATAAATTTTCATTTAAGTTTGTATAAATTTTCATTTATATCTTCTTTTGTGTATATGAGCCACTGATTTTTAACTAGTAATTTTTGCATGAGCATGGGTGGCTGGTTTTTTACTTGACCCATACCAACTAACATATAGATACATAAAAGAATAAGTTGACCCCCTTTTCTCTAACAATGATTCCTTAGAAGGGATGGAACCTTCCAATGCCTTTCAACAGAGAATGTGAGATCTTCAAGAGTGAGACATGTGTTGGAGAGATGGCTCAGTGGGTAAGAGTGCTTAGTGTTCTTCTAGAGTACATGAGTTTGGTTCCCAGCTCCCATGTTGGGTAGCTCACATCCTCCGAATTCGCAAGCTCCAGGAAATCCGAACCTTCTTCTGGCCTCCTCAGACAACCACACAATGAAATACATACAGATACACAAACATATACATACATAAAATATAAATATTTTTTAAATTAAGAATGAGATGTGTATTTCATATTTTCCAGAGCAGAGCACATATACACAATATGGCTTGTAAGCCTTCATTATCTAGTATAGTACATACCTGATGACTGTCAAATTAAATATCCCTTATGACTTGTGCACAATTAGAGATAATACTACGTAAATAGTATAAGGATAGACAATAAAGAAATTAGGTAAGCTTAGAAGCCAGATAAACTTGGATTCAAGTCACACTCTGAATATATTTCTGTAACATTGACAAAATGTATAACATCATTTAGTCTCGTTTTCTGCATCACAAAATGGAGTTAAAAACAAATATATCAAATCAATATGAAAATAAAATTAACAAAATTAGATAACTAATAAGAATTTCTGGGTACTTCTTTGAATAATTAAAAATGATGCTAATGCCATGATTACATTTTGATATATTTATAATGTAGAAATGAATAAACTAACATGAAACAAATTATATAGAGGAATGTAGTTGTTTACCTATATAACATTTCTTTTGAAAATGATGAGACATTATTTAGAAAAGGTAAAATACGAAGTGTTCTGTGGTACTTGGGGGAACATGCTAAAATATAGATTATTCCACTAAAAGCTGGCTTTTGGGGGAATTAGTTTTCAAACTTATATTTACTTTGTGTGTGTGGCTATTCGACTACAACAAACACTTTGGGAAAAGCAATAACTTACACTGACATTATCACTATCCTGTCTTTATTTAATTTCATCTTACCTAAACAAGATATTTTTCAACTCTATATCAATTTTGTCATTTTTAACCTTTCCTTGTTTCTCCTTCTCAGTCTTCTGTAATTCAAGACTGTGTATCCAGAAGCATTTACTGATTGCTTTGTAATAAAATCTCTCACAGAAAAGGAAAATTGAACTTGGAAATATTGCCTTGTAGAATAAAAAATCAAGCAATAAACTAAGATGGCAAAAACAATAATTCTTTAAATATCCTCAAAAAATTAGTATTGGCAATTTTAAAATAATCTTTCTGTAAGGATACTTTGAACTTTGGTGTGAACAAATTTTAGAACACATTTTTAGTTCTTTGAAACAAGTTAATGGAAAAGATTAAAATGATATTTTTGAAATTACCAGAACTTAATTTGAAATCTGGCTGTATCATTTACTTGTTTTATGACAGCACTGACCCAAAAATGTGTGCTATGGCAACATAAGATATAATTACAGCAGCATTTTGGTGACAGAAATACAATGCTTAATTCCACTGTTATTTGTCTAGAAAATTTTCTCAGAAGTCATAAAATCTGGTATCATCCTTTCAACTTAAATATTAAATTTAGTGAAGAATGCCTTAATATATATTTGTAGGCATATGGATGTACTTTGTTATCAGTTTATATACAGTTCTGATTAATAGAATATGTTTATGTATCCAAAGTGGACAATTTATGATTTACTGACAAGGATACTGCCTTAAAAGAGAGTAACCTCGGATAATGTAAACTGATGTTTTTTTTCAGGCATTGAGAGTTTAAACACACTTATTCAAGAAAATCTTGAGCACAATACAGTTCTCAGTGTACACCGTTCATGCATTTATGTTCAACTGTGATATTTAGTGTACACTGCACATGCATCCTGAACACAAGTGCATTGCTTAATGTGCACTACACAGGGATTTTCTTATGGCTCATCATCCTCCTGTCAGAAGTGATAGTTTGAAGCGAGAATAGGTAGAGCAGGTTTGCATTGAACGTGAGTGAGCTAATGGTCAACTCATCACCCTTTATTGGAAATCCATTGAGATGTATTGTGATGTACCTATAATGGATAGAAAGTGCATCCAGGAAATGTTTTCTTATCATGAGCATTAAGTACCTGTACCCTAAGGATTTATATAAATCATAGTGAAAAGTGAACTGAAATTTAATCATTAAAAGGAATAGGAAGTGCCAGAAACAATATCTAATACCTAACAAAATACTAATGCTGAGGTAAGAGAACAGACACTCCTAAATAAGTATTTTTCTTCTAATATTCAATTCTCAGAATCTAAAGACAAGTGATACAATGGATGGAGAAGTGTCTTTTTCTCATTTGGGTCATTTTCACCAAATGCAAATTCCACAAAGGTCTATATTAATGTGTAAATGCAATATTATTTGGTGAGGCTTTACATATGAAAATGACAGCACTGAATTAACATAAATACTAAGATAGATGCTCTATATGATTTATGAAACTGGATATTAACTGGAAATAATAGCTGAGGCTTTTTAATGTAAGCATTACAGTAATCAGTTCATGTTTTATGCATCTAGTCTAGAGACATATTTATGATTTTTGAGGAAGTATTTTAATTACAAATGGAAAGTCTCATGCAATCATTTATATCTTAGGCCTGTCTTTTTACTTAGTTTCTTTTACTGCTGCTGTGATAAATAATACTCTGGCCAAAAGCAACTTAAGGAAGATATGACTCTGGCTCACAGTTCAAGGATATAGTTCATTATGGTGGGAAATCAAGGCATCAGGAACTTGAAACACCTGGTCACATTGCACCTGTAATCAGGATACAGTGAGTGATGGATAAGATGCACGTTGCTGCCCACCTACATTTCTCCACTTACACAGTCCAAGATTCCAGCCAGGAAATGGTGCCACATACACTGGGCAGATCATACTACCCCCATTAATATAACCAAGATAATTCCCCAGAGGCCCCATTTCCAGATTATTTTAGTGTCTGTTCAGACTGACAGAACAATGGTTACATCATAATCTTCTAAACATGTTCTCTTGTTGTGGGTTCAGATAGCATTGTGAGATTGTATTCTTCAAGTAATTCAAAAGGTTTTCACAGTGTAAATTAACTGTGTGACCTATCGCTTTTCAACCTCTGTGAAGTTTAGGCTATAGAGAGAGGTGTTGCACTAACATCAGTAGGAAGATAGTCTTAAAAAGCACATAAGAAGAAATCTCAATTTGTAAAAGGAAATATCCTAGCAGAATAGTAATTATCATACAAGCTATTTAAATTTAATTGCAATTAATTCTTTTGAAAGATTGACAGGTAGATTATAATTAAACATCCACAGCAGTAATAGGAGTCTTTTTTGTGACTACACAAATCACAACAAATTTCCGATGACAAACTATTCTGAAATGCTGAATTATCTAACAGAGGCGATCCTCTTATACACTGAATTTTAAGATCATATCAATGTCATCAACTTCTTAGCTCATTCATGTCTTCCTATTTCATATTAGCATTTACTAACTTCTTTTTCCCTTCTAGATTTCAAATCATATAATATTCTGAGAACTCCCCTTTCAGGATCCTGCTTTCTATCTGCAAATCAGTTTCCAAACAAGGCCAGATCTGTGTGTGTGTGTGTGTGTGTGTGTGTGTGTGCACTCACATACAAGTACACAAGCATATCCATGACACAGCACACGTGTATAATATTCTGAGAACTCCCCTTTCAGGATCCTGCTTTCTATCTGCAAATCAGTTTCCAAACAAGGCCAGATCTGTGTGTGTGTGTGTGTGTGTGTGTGTGTGTGCACTCACATACAAGTGAACAAGCATATCCATGCCACAGTACACGTGGATGTCATTGGACAAGCTTGGGGATGAGTTTTCACCTTCTTCCTTCTCTTCAGATAGGATAGTTTGTTGTTGTTGCTGTGCATGTCAGGGTAGCTGGTTCGTGAGGGTCCAGGAATTAGGAATTCTGCTGTCTCTACTTCCTATTTCCCTTCAAGCATGCTTGAATTTCAGACATGGGCTATTTCTTGTCCAATTAACATTGAGTTCTTGGAGACTGAACTAGGTCTTCATGCCTATGTGGCAAGTCTCCAATGCCCCCACGCAGATCTTTTAATTCTTTCTTTTATTTGCCTTGGCTCTATCATAAATAGGCAAAGAAGAAAATCAAATCCAGATGTTATTGTGTCTGATTCATGATTATTTTTCTCATGTTCACAAATTCTTGAAGGTTTTAATAAATTTATTCCTGCATTCCTCTCAGTTACTAGTTGAGCATTTCAGAGTACACCCTGCCTGCACACTCCATATACATTCCTTACAGTAATGACCACCCTTATTCATTCTTATACCCAATATTTGGAGGATGTTGTTTTAACTTGGTTATGATTTTGAAAAGAAGATTTCTTTATTCTTATTCTTTTACTCTTTAATGATACTTTCATTATTGTACTCATTTTAAATTTAATTCATTACTTGTTCCACTTACATAATACTATTCATTTAATCTTTTCACAGAATTATATTTTGGAAAATTTAAATGGGCAGTTAATTAATTCCCATACTCCAGGGGAGGACAGCATATCCATCTTCACGTGGGCAGAACTGATTGGATTTAGTGGGTATTAGAACCAAAAGAAGAGAGCAATAAATAAGGAGATAGGAAATTTAAGCAGCATTTGAAAGAATTTGATGGGGAAATGGGGAGAAAATTTCTCAAATTTCATTATATTCATGTATAAAATTATCAAATAAATTTAAAAATATTAAATAAAAAAGTGGTAAGAATAAATATTCTGAAAAAAATGCTAAATTTTTTTAAAATTCCTTAAATTTTTTCAATACATATATATTATGTTTATACACTATTATGAAACCTGATTCATTGAATATTTATGTAGTTGCCAAGTAATCTATATTAAGTTTGCTATCTTATATATTTATAAAGTTGGATTTTTTCAAAATACTTTTTTTTCTTAAACATAACAAACATTTCCTCTGTGGTAGCAATTTTCAGCAACAGAACCATTTATCTATATATGGTGCATTAGCCCTCTCTCTACCCCTTATTCTGCTAAGTTCTATGGGCCTTAGTTGTAGAGATTCAACAGCAGATGTGTCACTTGGCATCTCCCAGGTGTATGTTCTCTGTGCCTGACAACACATGCAACTCTGCAATAGCAGCCATATGATGCAAAAAGAAGCTTCTTTGATGAGTGTTGTACAGCATGCTTATTATTCTAACAGAGGCCTCTTCTATATGGCCCTGTATTCCCTGCCAAGCAGCTCCCAGGTATACACATGCATTAATGTTCAGACACTCTACGTGCATTTCTCATAGGGTTTTTAGGGCTTCGCTTTGCCCTCTAGATTTCCTAGGCCCCAAGATTCACTCATCTTCACTCCTTTCTCTTCCATCCAAATTTCCTCCTGTTTCCCTCCCTAGTAATGTGTCCCCATTATACCCACCTTTAATTTTTGAGAATTTTATACATGACCAATGTTTTTACCTCACTACCTTCCCTTTCCCTCTTCCAACTCCTCTCATTCCCCCACTACCTCTCAATGTGTTCACCTTTTCTTTGATTATTATTTCTGTGTGCATGTGTGTGTGTGTGTGCATGTGTGTGTGTGTGTGTGTTCATGTAATGTACTGAGCACATATACCAATTCTCATATGTACATCCATTTAGGGCTGACCACCTAGGATTTGTTAACCTATAACTATGAAGGAGTCATCCATGGAGAAAACTGATTCTCCCTTCAACTTCAGTCATTGCTGATAGTTCTCTCTCATCTAAAAGTAGCACCTTGTGAAATTTCCCCCATCCACATTGAAATGTCAACTTGTGCTTTCATTCTTCAGGTCCTTTATAGGTAACTGTTGAGATTTCATCTGTGCAGCTTCCCTGTCATATCTAAAATACACTATCTAGCAGCATGTGTCCTGGTCTTCAGGAATTTTCCAATCTTGTCACTCCTGTCCTTCAATTCTCCCTGAGCCTCTGGTGTAGGGGGTACATTGCAGATATTTCAATTTTGGCTAAGCATAGGTAGGAAATTGTCAGATATTTTCTGTTTTTTAAATCCTGATGAAGAGTCACTGGAAACTTATTGCTAAAGACATCATACACTTTGAATACAGAACTTGGAGAAATTCAACTGGATTTGACCTGAAAGCCTCCCCCATGAAGACTTGTGCACATAGTATTGGAAAGTGTTATGCAAGATGCCAAGAGAGAAAACCAAGTTAATGGTCCCTCCAAGCTGCAAAGCCTGTGAATCACAAAAATGGCCAGACCAACAAAATACTTGTTAAGGATTAGACAGAGAGAGGGGAGACATAAACAATGCCTAGCTAGTGAAAAACAGCAAACAGAACCCCAAAACAGAGTAATTCATATTAGTCCTACAACCTAATGACAAATTACACATACAATAACATACAATATCTCCAAATGAGTCCATGCGTATAAGGTAAAGGCTACATAAAAGAAACAGTACAGTAGTAGTATTTTTATCTTGAAATTGACCAACAGTTTTCTAATTGGACCTAAGGCAGGCTCCATAGGAGAGAGTATCTGTCCACTACTGTGAACAAAACCAAATACCCATTTCTAGAAAGTTCATAGACCCTAGAAGACAATCTATTCCTGTCCATTTCCTAAACTAATGTAATTTATTTTTAAGGTATTGTAAATATTTATTCTTATAATAACAGATAAGACCTAACATCACTCATCAAAGAATATTTTTGCAACACATGCAGACTATTGTAAAGTTCCATAAGTAATCAAAATGCAGAAAATATCTGAGTACATGTTCTTAAATGCTACAGTCATGAATCCACACCAGTGACAGTTTGCTATTCTGTATGTCTTCTTTGTGTGATACCTTGAGATATTTGCTCAAGACATAAAATCATACTATAGTCATAGGAATACAAAGCTAGTGATAGTTCCTTGTGGGAATTATATGTAGCATACCATGATTCAAGACTGAAAATGAATTCCTCATAATCCAGGAGTATAGAATAGATGGTACGAAGGCCTTTTGGGATAATTAGAGTTGACTACAATCAAAAGTGAAGGAAAAAATACCATGAATGAATACAGTCAAAATATAGATTTCTATTCAAAGGCAGCAAGTCTGGGAATGATAGTGTCAGATATATGACAGTGTCACACGGTCACCTCAAATGGGATGATTCCTTCAGAGTCTGTCACTCGTTCAGTCTGTGTGGCGACAAAGTTGCTTCTAAAGCAGCAGTCTTCATGAACTCCAAGATGTGGCCATAGTGACTGAGTGCAGGCTACAAGTGTACACCGGGTAGAAGGATTCTCAGGTACATAGGTCATTTCAGACTTGTGCAAGATAGGATGGAATTATCTTGAACTGTTGTCAATACCTATAGGCATAAAGGACAGCATCACATGGGATATAAAATGGAAGCCTAAAGTTGCCACATAAGTAAACATACAGTTTTCATACATTCCACACAAACCTTCTTTATGTTATTTTTCATATGTCTGAATTGTGATGTAAATTTTCTGATTTACATATATTGACATCTTATTTTCTTTTATACTTTGAGAAGATCACAATACTTTGGGGTGGTTTGTAGTAGAAAATATCTACAAATGTCAACTGTAATTTAAACACATTTTAGCCAAAATATTCTTTGGTTGAATTTTAGAAATAAAGGTACATTTGTCCTCAAAATTAGTTTGAATTTTCTTTATATTCAATTTTAGCAATGGAGAAGATAATGGTGCTTAAAACAATAACTTTGTAAGACTAAGGACAACAGTTACATTGTAAGTCAAATTCACTGCTGGGAGACCCACATAGCATTGGATACCCTCCTCCTACTGGCCTTAGGACAACCTGAGACAAGAATTCTATAAGCCCCATTTGAAGAATCTTAAGAGTTTATTGGACTTTCCAACTGAGCTTAGGGTGTGGTAGAGTGCCCTACCCCCTTCAAGGCTTTGCTTGAAAGTCCACACCCAAACATAAATCCTGTGGGTTCCCAACTATTGCAAGAAATGGTGATAGAAGCCTTGTGGTTTTCCCAGCTTTTATATTGTTAGTCCTGCCCCTTTAAGCAGCTAAGGTCAACCAATTGGATGGAAGAGGTAATGGGCTGGACTCCTTCACTGAGCTTGGGAAGGAGACAGGACCATGGCTTGACTGCAAAGGGTCAGATGAACATCAGGGTCACATACGTCCTGTAAAAATAATGTTTCATAATCAATTTCCAGTTAAAAATACAATTGTACACAGATGTTATCAAGGAGATTAATGGAATGATTTTTTTAACATTAAATTAGGCTTTGATTTAGGACTTCATGTGCTTCAGAAAATTCATGATCTGCATAAACTATTGACTACATCAAAGAATAATTTGAGTTAACATGTAGACATCAGTGGATAAAATAAGTAAAATTCAGAATTGAACAACTTGTTGATATTTATTATTAATACCTAACAGATAGTAAAGTGAGTTTCCGATATATTATTTCATAAGAATTAAAATGGAAATTCTAAAAAGGAGAACAAAGGGTTACAAAATCAATAATTAAGAGGATATTACTACTTTGTAACACCGAAGTACGATGGAGGAGGTAGTAAAATTTGAATCATTTGCATGGAAACACCATTCCAGGCCAATTTGAGTTTAGGAGTCAGATACAGTTACAGGAGAATTCATTTATTTATGTATAGTTGAAGTACTAGGTCAGCAGAGAGAATTTTGGAGACCAATTTTTCATCATTTGATGTTGAACATTTGGACATTTAGAACTTCTATTTTTCAGCCTTGGAATTTAATACTCAATACTAGACTTTAGAAAATTATTTTTGATAACAATATAACTTTAAAATGAAAAATCAAAAATAGCAGGTCCAATAAGTATTGTGTTGAATTACGAAGCTTATGTAACCAGTGGGTCCTGGGCTCAATGTGATGGCAGATGACAAAGGATAGCTATGAAAGGGACAACAGCAGCTCACATGAAATATAATAATTTTTCAATTTGTAACTGCATTGCATCGAAGTTGGGCATGAACCTTATAGACAACAGCATCATGTTGGAATGTCAAAAATTGTACACATGGGGGATAAAGTCAATATTAAAAAGATGATGGACAGAAGTAGATGAAAAGAAGCTGTTATTCACGAAAGAATGGAGGAAGAAAGAGTATAAAGTAGCTGATATTTTATTATGAATGTGAAATTATTTAAAAACCATAAAGGCATTTTAAATATGTGTGTTGGGCTTTCAAATGGTTGGAAAGTCAGGATCAAAACTTACAAATGGTATGAGGTTGTGTTATCTGCTTAGACAAAAGAACTAGATAGATTTAATATTGATAAGAGGGATTTCAAATAGGTCCCTGAAGAGGAAGAATGTTTCTGTGGCTCCATTAAACTATTTCTTCTTAGAACATCTTCTTCACTGTGCTTTCAAGAGCATATTTCCTCCTGGAATTCTTTCTGCTTGCATTTGGACCTCATCTAGCGTTTCTTCTTGTAAGAATTTCCACATGCACATTACCCATGGGTTTGTTTTTCTGAGAAAGAGAAAGTAAACTGGGAATTGCTCAGAAAGTGACACTCCCACTCCCTCTGGCAACCTATAATACATGATCATGAAAGTCTCCTTTTACACCAGCTCTGTCAGCAGCTTCGTCTCCTCCTTGTCTTCCCTCCTGCCTCCTACCTTGGCCTTCCCTCTCGCACAGCAAACTTGGTGCACATCCAGTATGTCACAGATGGAAGGCTTTAGCTACCAGTCACTGGGTCCCTTCTGGTCTCCCTCTGTCCTAGGGGTGATAGAGATTTTAGTAACATGAATGTCTGATTTCTTTCAAAAACACTGGCATTTTATTGACTGTTAACCACTTTTCTCTATTAAATGCCTTCTGTTAAAAATAGGTTGAATAGATTCTGAAGTATTTCCAAAATTAATAAAACTATTTTCCTCAAAATCTGTGCCACCTGTCATGAAAAATGCCACTTAATCCTTACAAATAATTAATTGAACTTTGTAGATGATTAGAATTCAAGGATCTAGAATACTAGAGATCCAATGTACTTACTTTAAAAACAGTGTAACTGAATTAAGGATAATCTTATTTTCAGAAATAGCAAAATATTTTACCATCTGAAAAATAAGAAACTTCTTTCTTCAGTGAGAATATCTGAGTTATAGAGTAAGGGAATTAAAAAATGTAGGATTTAGCCAAGTGTGGTGATGCATGCTTTTAATCCCAGCGCTCAGAAGGTAGAGGGAGGCTGATATCTGTGAAATCTAGGTCAGACTAGCTTACATAGTAAATTTCAGTCCAGTTTGGGCTACAGGAAGACCCTGTAACAAACAAATCAAAACAAAGTAATGCAAAATAGAATTTAGGAGTTTTATTTAATGTCTACTTCATGTCTCTTGATGGGAGATGAGGAAAGTCATGACAAATAATGGTGAAAACAAATTGCTTCAATGAAGTTTCATTTTTTAGAAAAATAGAAGATTCCCATTCAAAATGTATTTTTTTCAACACATTAAAAAAAATAATACTTAAGCAGTTGCAGCCTCAGGTATATTGGGGAAATTTATAATTGATGCCTACATAAAGAAAGTTTCATTGTCTGGATATTTTATTGGATCTCATTAAACTTATGTTCTAAATGACTTTAATGTATGAGTAGACCTGGAAGTGCTATTAAAGTCATTTTCCAAAAAAAAAATCTCATACTACATACAATAGGTGGTTTATTCAGGAGCAGGTAATTGACTTCATAACCAGGAATAATGTTAGAATCATTATGGGAGGTTATAATTTTGTATTCAGAGGTTTTTCAGTATTGATTCAGTATTGACTGGAGAGAATGTGATCATTATAAGCCTCAGAGATTTCTTAATGATTATAGTTACAATGTTTTACATGAGGGAAATTACCGGACAAGGTTTCATAAGATGTGTTATTGATGACAGCTCCTAATTAGCCAATCTGACATCTAGCTTCTCTGACTATGATCACCTTTTCTTCCAAGTAGATCTTAGTTGTAGATTGCCACTATCAGAGTTAACTGAATACAAACTTAGAATCTCTACATATAAGGTAACATCTTATTAAATGTTACAATTATACATTGAGACTATATATGTGGATATATGTAATGTGTTACATATAATAACAGAAATGATGCCAATTTTAAGAAATAATATTATCCTTTAAGCTTCACAAGTATTTCACGAAATGCCTGGATACTCATAAAGTTGCAAAACACTTTTTATATGACATAATTATTCTTGTGTAGCAATTTTTCTCCAAGATAAAAACTTCCATTGTGGAAGGAAACTTGTTAAAACACAGGATGTTCTAAAATAAGCTGAAACATTTCCTTCTGCATTGAAGCTTTTAAGGACACAAGATGTTATAAATGAAGGCTTTACATTCCATTCTGAAAGAAGCTCCATAAGTTCAGGAAGTAAACAATTCAAAAGCTTTAAAAAGTTCATGAAACTTACCAGACACACTAAGTCCCTCCCTCCGTAAGCATATATAAGCCATAGGGATGACTGAAAGAAGGCACTCAGACAAGCTGAGCGTCCTAAAAGAGGCTCAAACCAACTGAGTCTTCCTAAAGTGACATTCTAAAATTGGTTGAGTTGCTGGGAAAATTTTGTAATGCACTCCAGTTTTCCAACTTTCAAGAGATAGCATCCGGAATGGAGTGGGCTTTTAGTAATTCACCTGTCTCTGAGTCATTTCTGCACCTTTAAGTAATACCTCATCAATATTTCTTCAAAAGTAACCCTAAAGAAGACACATTGGTTTACTAAGCCAGATTTGATGACTTCCTTATTTTGGGCTGTCTTGTGAGTCCTGTCCGGGGTAAACACATGTGTTTGTGTCTCTCCAATAATAGTGCCACACTGTATTTTCACATTCTTAAACATATGAAGTGGTTACATGAAATAATTTTTCTTATTTTTGCTGAAGCTTCATTTTCTTTAATAAGAAAAATTAATACAGACATGAAAAACATAAGCATAAATTATGAAAATGGGTGATTTACTTTCAAAATAATAAAATCATGAGAATTATTGCATCCTTATATTGACAGGATTTATCCAACCTGCTTGGCATTACTTGTGGAATACAATCTTACAAGTTGTAGAGACAGGATCCCAAGGTTAAAGTGACTCAAGGTTCGGTTTTACATGCTTTGATGTGATATTTGAACTTAATATGACAGCAAAGCTCATGAACCCATACGTTTTAAGCTTATAGAATAATTATTATTACATGTTCAGTGAATGATGATAGAGCTTTAAATATAACATATTCTTTTTATCCACATCTGGCTTTATCATTTGTTTAAATAGCATTTAATTCAAGTGAAGTAGGATTATTTTAACATATCCAATCCCTTTGATATCTGAGCTGAAGGCTAGGGTAACATCTCCAGGCGACTGAGCAAACTACAGGAAACACTTGTTTTTGGTTCTACACAATAAATTCACTGCAATAATTTACTGTATTTCATGAAGAACTGGGATCACAGTAGCTCATAGATTACTTCCTCTAAAACCACAGATGAATAAGGACACAGATTGGGATGGAGTCTGACATGATGGCCATATAAAATCCAGAACTTAAAACACCTGTAATATTTGTATGTTTGGGCCCTAAGAATGAATAATGGGTTTTGTTTGTTAATTCTCAGTTTATAACTTGACGTGACTCTTTTAATACAAGAAAAATGCATCTTATTTGATGGTCTGTCGAGTACAGTAGCAGCATTGTCTCTCTGTTATAGGGTGAGTCCTTTAAGAAGCTTCTAGAGTACTGAATTTTCATAGAATTTACAAAAGACCTTTAGTAGTATTTATCCCTCCCAGATACCAAAGGAAAGAAGGAAGGAAGGAAGGGAGGGAGGGAGTGAGGGAGGGAGGGAGGGAGGGAGGAAAGGAAGGAAGGAAGGAAGGAAGGAAGGAAGGAAGGGGGAAAGGGAGAAAGGGAGAAAGGAAGGAAAGGATGAATGGAAGACAAGTCTCATGAAAATTACAATGTTAAAAATATATTAACACATGCATTAATAGTTTCTAATATGTAAGCTCTCTTAGTCAAATCTAAAACAGAAGAGTGAAAATTGTTTAAATGTGATAAATCATCAGATATGACTTTCATAAGAATTTATTAACCTGATGCGTTACTGTCAGGTTCAGCTCTTTACAGTTGTAACTGAATTATAAAAAAATATTATGCTGATTTATTAAATTAGCAACAAAAATGGCAGCATTTATATGAAGACTTGCCACAATATGTGGGTGACATCAGCAGAAATAGAAGTTGCACGGCAAACATAATTTAACAAAAAGTTACTAACTTGCATCACTCCTTCCTGTTGTTAAGGCTTATGTCTGTATTTCCACAATTGAGTTTCCCTTCTTAGGCTGACTTTGTCATTATTTGATTTTCTACACACAAAACAAACAATAAATCTGTTTCTTACTTGTGATTAGCTTCCATCTAGAGGAAAAATTTGTAGGACACACTTTGGACACAGGACTTGGAGCAATGGGGCAGGAACTGACCTGGAAGCCTTATACCTGAGGTTTAGTTCTCATAGTTCTAGAAGATACTATGCAAACTGCTAAGGGAGAAAAATAAATAAATTGCAAAACCCAGTCCTAAAGTCTAATAATCATAAAGAATGACACATCAAACTACCTCTATGGCTGCAGTAGTGGCACTGCTATGGTAATCAATAGCTATCTAATTGGACTTAAAACCCTCTCAATGGGAGTATACTTATGGGTGGCACTGTAAAAACAGCCAAATACACATGGCTGGAGAGGACACAGATCCAAGAGAAAACCCTATTTATGTCATATCTGTTGACTAATGAAATTTCTTATAATATGCTAATGTGAATCTGTATATTCACAGAAAAATATACCATATACCTTTCATCAAAGAAACTTCCTCTGCAAGAGATGGAGGCTGCTGCAGAGTTCCACGACTAGTCAGACACAGAGAATACACATCTAACAGATGTCCAGCCCCATTTGTCACCTACGCATCAGGGACCATTGTTAAAGAGGGGCAGAAAGAGCCAGAGTTGGTCCATGAACATAGGGAAATAGAGGCTGTCAGGCCACTGGACACTTGCATGTGTAAACGTGCGGCAATGGTGGATTAGTACAGGACCCTTGCCAGCTCAATCAGACAAGGGACCAGAGCAGAGCAAGAGAAATTGGCAGTGGGATGGCCCTAGTCTGGGAATGTTGGAGACTGGTTACTACTGGCTAAGGGAGAGTAGAACTTACTAGATAGGCTGACTAGACTTCAGTGGATAAATTTGCACAAGAGGACATCTGGGTAGAAATGCTTGTCTGTATAGGATTTAACCTGTATGGTGGAATGCAGGATGTTGAAGGGGGTAGATGGATGGGGGAGAATGTCTACATGAGATTAAGAACTGTTTCTGTAATGTACAAAAATACAATAAAATTTCTTGAAAAAGGACAAAAAAGTAATCAGCAGTTACACTTTCCTTCTCTTCAGCACTGAGTTGCATATGGGCATATGGAGACAGAATAACTACAGTGCATCCACGTCCTCAGTTTTGATTATTCATAAAATCTGCATCTTATTTTAAAACATTTATCTTAATTTCCATAGAGGATGTTGACCAAGAGTCACAGAGAGCTTTGGCTGAACCAGAGTTGGATATCACCTCCAAGGCCTGTCTTCAATGAGCCACTTCTAGAAAATAGGCTCCAAATTTCAATGATTCTATAACCACCCAAATCAGTACTACATGATGGGTACCAAATGTTCAAAGATGTGAGCCTATGGGCTGCATTTCACATTCAAATATTACTATGTGAAACGTCAGTTACCAATCTGAGTCAGCAATGTTTCTTTTGGGAAATATTGTCATTTTGACCTATAACTTCTTTATTTTAAAAATAGTATTTAATGTGATAATCAGAAGGATTTATTTATCTCAGATGGCATGTAAATTAAATTAGTCAAATAATAAATAGGACCAAGCAGTGCTGTTCTAGATGGAGTTGTATAGTTTGAAGGATTAAATTCACAATTAATTTATTACCTTAAAATATATTTCTTAGCCTACGTCCAAGTCTGTAAAAGCTATTAGGGAATTTCATGAGATATTCCCATAAAAGTTGATTAATGCATGTATAATAATTGGTCTTATAGGGTTTATACTGAGTACAATATTATATAACTGTAATAATTCAACTGTAAACCGAGAAATTTGCAGCCAATTTTGAAGGAGATGCATCTTAGCTCAGGAAATTGTTGTTGAATATGTCAATGCTGTTGTGGTTGAAATGCTTCTTCTAAGTATGTGGTTGTTGAATGAATAATTAAAAAAAATCATGAAGGTTTTAAAATGAACACATATTATATTTTTAATCTCATAGTAAAAAAAGAATTGGTTTACTGTTCCTTAAATATTATACATGTTAATTTTTATACAGTCTTACATTTCTTATGTGCATTCAACATTTTAAAAGATAACACAAATGTCACATTTAATACTAGTAAAAGCATTCAATATTTTAGTAGTATCACATCAAGAGCAATAAACACAAGATGAGAAATAATCTTGAAAAAATATTGGATAGTAAAGGTACTAGGTCACAAGAACAAGGATAAAAATGTAAAAGTGGATATTTAAGAACTGTATAATAATGAGATGGTTAATTAATTTGATAAGTGAAAAGATATATGTTTAATCAACTAAACACCTTCGAATACATTGAAATTCAAATTAAAACAAAGTATTTCTAGAAAGTCACCCTTAATATTCATTTGTTTAGAAATACTTTATATTCTTGAAAAAGTTTTCATATTTTCACATTTATTGAGGGTGATATCTTGTGACAATCAATCATATTAGAAAATCATAAATAGAATTTATATGGAAACACTTGTCACATCTTAGCATGTTAATAATTTTAATGTCAAATGAATAAACATAACACTTCCCAGTGAGGAAATGTGCATTGGCTAATTTCCAGTGAGGTATGATCACTTCTAGACACCCACCATTTTGATGGTCAAATCCTCCCTCTTTAGTGACACTAGCCAAATATTCAACCATTTAAAATTATGCGATACACTGAATAAGGTGTTATTACATGATCTTTTGTGCTGTCAGTCTAATAGTAGGTTGGTGATGGCCAACTATGCCCATGAAAACGATTGTTTTCCCTATAGGTCGGATGTGACAGGGGAGTAGCTGTTGATATCAATATCTTCATTGTCATAGCTGTTTCTGATGAGTTATATTTTGTTTTATATACTGCGTTATCATTATTATACTTTTAAAGCCATATCTTGAAGTCTATAAAACATTGCTGATCTTCAGTTTACATTATATTTATAAGTAAAATAACACTAATGGGGAATACTTAAAATAATTTGGTTAGAAAGTGAGTTTATTACTTTTGATATGTAAGTAAAAATGTTAAATGAAGCATAACTTCCAAAATAGTATGTTTTTATGGTCAAGACCCTTGAGTAATAGTGTTCAGGACTCTGGGCATTTAAAAATAAATTTCCATGCTTGAATGCATTACTTTCAAAGCTATATATTAGTTTATGTCATGTTTCATAATTCTTATAAGCAATTACATTTCAAGATTTCATGGTTATAGTATGTTCTGTTATAATACATTTGAATAAACTAGCTGAAGTAAAAGTTTATGATAATTCTGTGACTATTTGGACTATTTGCAATTTTTTTGATCCTTGTTAATCATGAAAATGAGGGTAAAAGTGTTCTTTATACATCTTTCGATTCTTAGAGGATTACACATTTGTCTGTGGTAGGTAAAAACAATAATGTAGTCAAATTTAATGCTATTTCCTTTGATTTTCTGTGTCATAAAAGAGAGTAATGGGCCGAAAAGACAACAAATGTTTGAAAGTCACCAATCTGTTCTATGGCATTTAGAGATTGTATTTTTTATATTGCTTGAAGTGTTTGCCATTCATTCACAGTGTCCACTTAGTCTAAAATTTATTACCTTCTAAAAATGTAGTGCTGTTCTAGTGCTTTTGAAAATTATGAGAAATAAGTTTACAGAATGAAGAAGTCTGTTGCTTAAATATAAGTAAACATATCACACACATTTAAATTTTGTGTTAGGTTAAGGTGAGAAAATTACTTTCTATGATATTTATATGTTGAACTACCTCAATAAAATTACCTCTAAGATGCCGTAAGCATACTATAGTTCTGATTCTGGAAGCATTGGAACACATTTATCGATAATTGTTCAATGTCAGTATCTTGTAATTCTTCTATAAACAAATCCAATCCTATTTTGCCAATAAATATTTTCCTTCTTCTCTGTACTCTCAAAAATACCAGGAAATACTTTACCAAACACTAATACGGGAATCCCCCCAAAGAGATTCTTAAAATGCATGTTGTGTTACAAAAAAGATCACAACTCCACAAACTGTATCTTGGTTAAACTCCATTTATTTTCTCCTTTAGGTTATAAGAATTCACAGTTGGATTTTGTCATAATCTATTGACAATCAATGTACACACAGCTTTCTGCATGTATAGCAGCCATCTTGTATTATTTGTTTTACCTCATCATTTAAGAACCTCCTTCCATATAAAAGAGATAGACATGACACTCTGTGATTCACAAACTTATTTTGAGTCACATTTTTGACATCTCAGATGATACAAAAAAGAAATAGAAAAAAACCCTCCCCTCCATAAAGCCAACCTACCATCAGCAGAATCGTTTCTAGGTAAGGATTTTGTACAATTCTTTTTTAAAATTATTTATTTAATAACCACATGATTAGAAGAAGCATTTTGTTACAGCATTAACATATTCAATAAAAATATCCAGAGAAAAGACATATCTCTTTAAATATTTGCTGTAAATTTTTAGGTTTACAGATGAATTAATACAGTTATATAGTATTGAACTCAGTATAAACCCTATAAGACATAAAATTGAATGAGGTTTAACCTTTAAAAAAGATCTCCATTTCATTTTAAAATACACTGTTTCATTCAGAAAAAATCATTTTTAAATGCTACTAACACATAAATGTTTGCACATGCTTCTCTAATCTCTATATATCTGATTATTACTAGTCACAATCAGTTACTTTCTGAGATCCACCTGAGCATCGATATAAAATCATTGGGCATATTTCTATGGTAATGTCTTTCACCTTTACCAATTAACATGGAGCAAATTTTGATTCTTCCTCAAATACAACTCACTTTTTTATTATTTGTTGATTTTTTTTTTTGGTGTATTTCCTAAGAACATTCCAAACAATCTTATTTGTCTATATACCCACAACCCATGTGGCATGCTCCCATAGTCCCCTCCCATTCCCCAATGGAGCCCATATACTCTGTCATCCCTGTTACTGTCCACTGTGTTGTCAGTGCCCCCAGCCATTCTCCAGTACTTGGCCATCTGCTAAATATAGTCAGCCTATCTAGAGTTACTTGTTTTAGGAAGATCAGCCTTTCTTTATCTAGCAGCAATAGGTTACGAATATTCCTTTAGATAAGGTTGGGATCTTCTGTTCATTTTTCCAGTTCTATGCTGGGTGATTGTCTGGAAGTCTCTTGGGCCAATGTTGCCAACAACTCAAAGGAAGGTATCACCTGTCTGGCATTGTTTCCTGTTATGTAGCTTTTAGATGTTCACATGGACTCTCAAAGAATTATATTGATCCCTTTAATCTTTGGTTATACTTGCTTTTGGGTATTTAAGACCATACAGTTTGCCCAGATAAACCAATTTATTTTTATTCTTAAGGTCATTTGAGGATCTGTTCCTCAGGGGACACATGAGCTGGGGAGGAGACTCTGGCTCACTTCTTTTACCAGTTCTGTCTATGTGAAGATAAGTAAAAGGTCCTACTTGACCATGGCTGGTTTCACTTGGAACCCATGTAGGAAATGTTCCCTCTGTGTTGACCCTCCTCTTTCTAGATTGGACACTGGTTCAAGACCATTTGATGGGGTCTCCATGGCCTCCTTGATCAAGAGAATAGGTGAGGCACCACAGTTACAGGCCATTCTGAGAGATGCTCATAGTCCCCTGTAGCTTAGTTGACTTAGGAGGGTAAGGAACAAAAACTGTCCTTTAGGTCTCTCTGGCCAAATTAGTATATGCCTAAAAGTATGGCTGTTAGACATCTAAGAAAGTTAGTTCCACCTTTCATTTACCATGTGCTGTGTAGAAAAGCTTGGGTAAAGACCAAACATTCTCAGATAAACCTTGCCTAGATATGTGATATATTTCTTGACCTAGTTGTATATATAATTTATCAGTAGGTTATTTGATTAATATGGTTCCCTCTGAAGCTCTCTGTTTTTTTTTCAAACTACCTAGATATTTTTTATCTCTCACATTTTCTAAACTTTCCACTGTGATGTCCCCATTTAAAGTTCCCCCATGTTTCCCATTTCTCCCTTAATAATACCCTTCTCCTATGGTCCCACCTCTCTTGAGCTCCCCAAGGCTCCTTGCATAACCCTCCATCCCTGCCCCCCTTAAATAACACCATTTTAATCCACATCTCCCTTATTAATGCCTGTTTCCTACTGTTCTCTTTCAGATTCTTTCTTTCCCTTTACTTCCCTGGTTCCTTTTCATTATCCTGGTTCCTATAGTTATGTCTGGATACATACTCACTTATAATGATTTGGTGCTAGGATCCACATATGAGAGAGAACATATCTGGTTTTTTGTTTGTTTGTTTGTTTGTTTGTTTTTGTTTTTGTTTTCTGAATCTGTGTTACTTCACTTAGTATAACAGTTTCTAGTTCCATCCATTTACCTGCAAATTTCATGATTTCATCTTTCTTTACTGGTGAGTAAAACTCCATCGTATAAATGAACTCCATTTTCATCATCCACTCATAGATTGCTTCTATCTCTTAGCTATTATGAAAATAGCAGCAACAAACATGGATGTACAAGTGTCTCTGAAACATGGTGAGTTCTTTGGGTATATGCCAATGAGTGATATACCTGGGTGATATGGTAGGTTCATTTGTATTTTTTCAAGAGTTCTCCACACTGCTTTCCATAGGGGTTGAACAATTGTGCAATCCCACCAGCAGTGAATGAGCATTGCCCTATCTCCACATCTTCTCCAACATTTGGTATCATTTGTTCTCTTGATCTTAACCAGTCTGACTGGGGTAAGATAAATCTTTTTTAATTTTTACAAAAACTTTACTGAGAATTCTCATAAATGCATATAAGGTGTTTTGATAAAATCCATGCCCACTTCTGCCCCTCCAACATTTCCCCATTTGAAGCAGTATCCCTAAAATCTTTCAAGGATTAGATACAAGATCCCAAATACTTTAGACATTTTGGGTCTTTGGAACACAATATGTTGCTAACAGGCCCAAGGACATTTTGACTTTTAGCCAAGAAACTGGCTACATTTCTTTGGGGTCTTTTTACCCTAACTGCCTAGCCAATAGCCTACCTCCTATTCCTATCACCTTGTTTTAATTTGCATTTCCCTAATTACTAATGATGGTGAACACCTTTTAAGATGCTTCTTAGACATCTTCATTTCTTCTTTTGAGAGCTCTCTGTTCATCTCCTTAGCCCATCTTTTAATTAAGTTACTTTTTTTCTTGATTCTTTGATTTTTGAGTTCATTATATATTCCGGGTGTCAAACCTCTGTCAGATGTGTTGCTGGTAGAGATTTTCCCCCATTCTGTGGGTTTTCTTTTCACTTCCTTGGTTGCTTCTTTTGATGTACAGAAGCTTTTTAGTTAATGAGGTCCCATTTATTGATTCTTGACCTTGTTTCCTAAGCAATTGATGTCTGGTATAGAAAATCCTTTCCTACACCTATATACTGTAGGTTATTGTCAATGTTTTCATCTAACAGTTTCAGAGTTTCAGGCTTCATATTGAGGTCTTTGATATATTTGGAGCTGATTTTTGTGGAAGGTTGAAAGATAGGGGTTTATTTGCATTCTTCTACAGGCAGAGATCCAGTTTTACCATCACCATTTGCTGAACATGGTGTCTTCCCTCCAGTGAATGTTCTTGGCCCCTTTGCAAAATATCAGGTGGTTGAAATTGCATGTACTCATATTTGGGTCTTCAATTTTGTTCCATTGATCTACAGGTCTATTTTTGTGCCAGTACCATGTTGTTTTTATGACTATAGCTCTGTAACACAGTTTAAAATCTGATGTAGTAATTCCCCCACCATTGCTTTTAGTACTCAGGGTTGCTCTGGCTATCTGAGGTCTTTTATGCTCCCATATTAATCTTGGGATTCATTTTCCAACTCTGTGAAGAATGCCATGTGGATTTTAATTGGCATTGCATTGAATCTATAAATGGCTTTTGGTAGGATGGTCATTTTTACAATATTAATTCTTCCAAACCATGAGCATGGGAATTCCATCTATCTTCTGATGTCTTCCACTGTCTCTTTCTTTAAAGATTTAAAATGTTCATTGGAGAGGTCTTTAATATTTTGGTCAGGTTTATTGTAAAATTATTTTTTGAAGCTATAGTGAAAGGGATTATTTCCACATATCCTTTCTCCAGATGCTTAATATTGACATATAGAAAGCCTACAGACTTTCCTAGATTAATCTTGTAACCATCCACTTTGTTGAACATATTAATAATTTCTAAGAGTTTTCTCATGGAATTTTTGGAGTCTCTTAGATATCATATCATCCACAAAAAGGGATAATTTGATCTTTTCCAATTACTTCTCCTTAATTTCCTTCTCTTGTCTTATTGATCTTTCAAGAGTTTCAAGAACTATATTAAAAAGCAGTGGAGATAGTGGACAGCCTTGCCTGGTTCCTGATTTTAGAGGGAATGTTTCCAGTTTTTCTCCATTTAGAATGATATTGGCTGTGGGTTTGTTACATGTGGCTTTAATTATGTTGAGGTATCTTCCATCCAGTCAAATTCCCTCTAGGACTTTGAACATAAATGTATTTTGAATTTTGTCAAAGGCCTTCTCTGAATCTATTGAGATGACCATGTGGTTCTTGTCTTTGAGTCCACTTATATGATTTATGATGTTTATTGACTTATGTATATTGAACCATCCCTGCATCTTTGGAATAAAGCCAACTTGACCATCATGGATTATATTTCTGATGTATGTCTGTATGTGGTTTGCAAGTATTTCATTGAGAATTTTCGTATGTATGTTCATTAAGGATATGGATCTATAGTTTTCAGTTTTGTCTGTATCTTTACCTGGCTTTGGTATTAGAGTGATGCTGGCTTCATAGAAGGAATTTGGAAGTTCTCCCTCCATTTCTATCTTTTTGAGTAAATTAAGTAGCATTAGATGCAGATAGTCTTTAAATGTCTGGTAGAATTTTGTTGTAAATCCATATGGTTCTGGGGTTTTTTTAGCTGGGGGGGGTTTGTATTACTGTTTCAATTTTCTTATGTGTAATGGGTTTGTTTAAGCTGTTGATCTCTTCTTGGTTTAGTTTTGGTGGTTCCCATGCTTTTATTTACCCATCCATTTCTTTTAGGTTTTCAAATTTAGTAGAGTATAGGTTTTTAAAGTATTCCCTTATAATGTTCTGGATATTTTTGATGTCTGTTGTAATGTTTCCCCATTCACCTCGGATTTTGTTGATTTGGAGGTGCTCTTTCTTTCTTTTGGTTCACTGAGCTAGCAGTCTGTCAATCTTATTTATCTTTTCAAAGAACCAGCTCTTGGATTTCTTGTTTCTTTGTATTGTTTTCTTTGTGTCAATTTCATTAATTTCTGCTCTGATTTTTGTTATTTCTTCTTGTCTGTTGGGTTTGGGCTTCATTTGCTATTGCTTTTCAAGTGTCTTGAGTTGCAATGTTAAGTAATTTTTTGTGTTCCTTCTGATTTTTTTATGTAGGCACTTAGGGCTGTAAATTTCCCTCTAAAGACTGCTTTCAACATGTCCCAGACGTTTTGTTGTGTTGCATTGTCCTTTTCATTTATTTCCAGGAAGACTTTTATTTCTTTCTTAATTTCTTCTTTGACCCATTCATCATTCAGGAATGTGCTATTTAATCTCCATGTGTCCATGTAGTTACTAGAGTTTCTTCTGATGTTGATTTTAAGCTTTATTGCTTTGTGTTCCAGATGGAATGAATGGAATTATTTCAATCTTTTTGCATTTGTTGGGATTTGTTTTGTGCCCCAGTATATGGTTAATTTTGGAGAAATTTCCATGGGGCACTAAATAGAAAGCATATTCTTTGGTGCTTGGGTGGAATACTCGGTAGATGTCAGGCCTATTTGATATATGGTATTGTTTAATTCAGGTGTTTTTATGTTAATTCTGTCCTGTTGATTTATCTAATGGAGACAATGGAGTATCGAATCCCCCCACTATTAATGGCTTGGGATTAATCTGGGAGTTCAGTACATTGATATTTAAAGTCATTAATGAAAGATATGTATTCATTGCTGTTATTTTATTTTTGTTCACATTCTTTGTGTAACTGGGCCTTTCCACAGTTATACCTTCATTAAGTTTCTTTCTGTTATCCCTTGGATATAATTGTTCCTTCTTCAGCTCTTTGTATTACTTCAAGAACTCTCTGAAGGGCTGGTTTTGTGGGCATGAATTCTTTCAGCCTATTTATGTCATGGAAAATTTTTCTTTCCCTTTCGACCATAATAGTAGACACTTTAGCTGCGTAAGTAATCTTTGTTGGCATCTGTGGTCATTTAGAACTGGGAACACTTTGGTTCAGGGTCTTCTGGCTTTCATAGTTTCTACTGAAAACTCAGCTGTAATTCTGATGGATTTCCCTTTATATGTGACCTGTTTTTTTCAGCTTTAAGTATTCTCTCTTTGTTCTGTATGTTTACTGTTTTTACTATGATGTGCCATGGAAAGTTTCTTTTCTGGTCTTGTGTATTTCTTCTTTTTTGCATCTTGTATTTGTATAGGCATGCTTTCTTTAATTTTGGGAAATTTTCTTCTAAAATCCTGTTGAAGTTCTGGGCTATATCATTATCCTGAAATTATTCTTCCTGTATGCCTATGATTCATAAGTTTGACCTTTTCATGGTGTCACACAATTCCTGCATATTCCATTCTTTTGTTTTCTTAATTTTTTTCATAACTTCTGCCTAAGTCATCTACTTTATGTTCCAGTCTTGATACTCTGTTTTCCATTTCATTTATCCTATTTGTGAGGCTTTCTCCTGTAGTTTTTAAATGGCTTACTGAGTGTTTCACTTCTTCATTTTATCCTGAATATTCTTCAATACTTCTCATTTCTGAATTCATTCAGAAGTTTATCCCTATCTTCTTTAAGTTCTTTGATTTATTTCTTTTGTGTGTTCTTTAAATTCACTGAATTCCTTCATCATGTTTAAAATTGTTATTTTGAGTTCCATGTCTGGGTTTCACATTGTACTCCTCTAGAGGACTGGTGGTACTTGGTGGGGATATATTACTTTGATTTTTCATGTTATTGTTTCTTTTTCTTTGCTGTGACTTTGACATGCAGATTTCTTTTGTAGATTCTGGTTCTTGTGTGAGACTCGAGCTTTCCTTTGTGGAGTTTAGGTCTGCTTCTTTTTGTAAACCTTATGTGCCTGTGTGGTTTACTTGTTGGGCATGAAAAGTTGGTTTGTTTAGCCTTCAGGTTCTCTCTTTTGATTTTATATTGGAGAGGCCTAATTGCTTTCCTCCAGCTGCTCAAGAGTTCCCACAGAGGCCCAAGTCGGACGAAAAGATGCTCTCAGGATTTCTCCTAAGGTCTGGATCCCTCCAGGAAAGATGCTGGCCTCAGGAATTTGAGGGCTAGGCTGGCCTGGGAGCAGGGCCCAAGAAAGATGCTGGCTCCCAGAGATACAAAGGGAGATGAGGAGTGAGAAGGGGCCCGAGGGCTCCTGGGTATTACAGGGAGGAATTGGGTTGGTCTGGATAGAAAGGATCAGAAAGCACTGGGGATTTTGGGCTAAGAGTTCAGCCCACGGGTCTGGGGTGTCACAACAAGAGATGTGCCAGTGCCCCTGCTAGGAGGAAAGATGGGATGGGGGAGCTGGGAGCATGAATGAAGCTGGGGGAGTCAAGGCACAGTGTGTGCAGCCAAATTCACCCAGGCAAGCTGCTGGCCCCAGGAAGCTGTTTCCAAACTTTTATGTATCTTGACATTCCATCCTCCCCTAATATTATAATACAACCATGTCATTATATTTTTACCCTTTCTTTTCCAACTCTTCTTTCTGAATTCTATTATCAGCCTTTCTTCTTTTTGTAGCTTAACAGGCTCCTTCAGATTACAACTTGAACTAATACCTTCTCATTTTATTCTTTCAAAATAAGTTTTCTTTTTAAAATATGTCTTAGGATGGTATCAAAGTTATCTGTTCAGTCCTAAGTTAATTCTGAATTTCAGACACAGGTATCAAAATGATTAACCTGACATAATATTCATTATCAATGTTAATCCTATCAAAACCATAACATAAATGACAAGGTGTATTTCAGAAGCAACTTAGATCAAGTACAAGACATTTCAGCAATCATATTTTACTTCTCCACATGTGATGAGTTTTGACGCTCTCATTTGTGATTTTTCAGAAGGAGGCTATATGCTATGAACCTCAGAACTTTCCATTTTCGTTCTGTCCTAAGCCTGCACAAGATGACTTTTACTTCCTCAGTCTGCTATATTATATGTATGTTTTCTAAGACCCTGAACAGAAACAGAATACTAGCATGCATTTTTTAACCTGTTACCCCAGCTTTTCTAGAAGGATATGCCAAACATCAATACCCATTTCTATAAAATGTCACACCTGCTGTACTCATGATTCAACCTTTTATCCAGAACATACTTCAGTGGTTATGTTCCCTGGCTCAGCTAACTGCAGTCTCATTGACAATATCCACCAACCTATAAAAAGTAATTGTCATCTGAAAAGAACTCCTCTTCTTCTCCTCCACTTTTATTTAACTGAAGTAAAAATACACATGCCAAAAGAACACAGTTCTAACTTAGAGAGTTCTCACCATCATAAACAATTTTCTGTGCTTAAAAATATGTGTCATAGACGGGTGTGGTGGCGCACATCTGTAATCCCAGCACTTGAGAGGCAGAGGCAGGCAGACCTCTGTGAGTTCAAGGCCAGCCTGGTCTACATAGTGAGTTCCAGGGCGGCTGGGGCTATAGGGAGATCATACCTCAAAAAGAGAAAAAGAATATGTATCATCAAGTTCTGTTGACTTTTTCTTTACTGATAATAGTATTGTGCTTTTTAAAAAAATTATCATTGCTTTTGCTTAAAAAAATTGCATGAATATATTAAAAAACTATGTATAGACTGGAGAATTTGGATTGGTCATGAATGCCAAATTCCCATTACAATAGGATAAACTTCATAGTATATTGAAACTTGGTAATGTAGTTTTGTCAGTAAATAGTACATAAAAATTATAGTAAATATCAAATTGCAAATTTACACTTTAAAATACAGTTAGATATTTTCACCTTGAGGATTATATCTGTTTAGTTTTTGCAGTATCTTTATTTGAAGTTCGCAGACTGTGATGTTTATCTCTAGAAGTTCAAATAGATGTTTATATTTTCGGTAGGGCATAGGTGAATGCACACTGTTGCTGTAGAAGAGTAATAGAAAAAATAATTGAAAACCCCTTGGTGCTTGAGAATGGTAAAGGTCCAATATCAAGAACTGGATGTCTTGGACCATATATGGAGTCAAGACCATAACTGGCCCTCATGGGAGGTAGGAAGTCCATTCTAGAGAATTTGGAAATGATAGAGATCTCCCTTGTCCCCAGTATAACCCAACAGAGAGAAACACTATTGCCATGCACAACCTGTGACCTTGGGAGAGGGGTTTTGGGGAAGGAAACTGCTCAGAGAAAGTTGAAACTGCTCTGCAATGTCGAGAATTCTTGCATCCTCCAATCAGTCTACCACTAGGTGAATATGGAATTATGGTTTATGGTTGGGAACGAGAGCTCCAGACTCATGTAAAGGGACCACAACTCTAACTCACAGGAGGAGACCACAGGTCCAGCTTCATTAGAGGGGACCTCAGATTCATGCTTTGGGCACCACAGTTCCAAGTTCAAAGGAAGTGACCACAGTCCCAGACTCAAAGGAGGGTATCAGATTTCAGGCTCACAAAAGACAACCCCAGTACCAGCCCACAGGAGAAAGCTGTAGCTCCAGCTCATAGGAGGGAATCACAGTTTCTGGCTCCCTAGAGGGGGTCACAGCTGTAGGTTTACGTGAGATAGACACAGCTCCAGGCTGATAGGAGAAAACCACATCTCCAAGCTCATGACAGAGTACCATAGCTCCAGATTTATGGGAGGGGACCACAGCTTCAGGTTCCCAGGAGGCAATCACAATTTCAGACTCACAGCTGGGGTCATAATTTCAATTATGTAAGTTCCTAATATTTTTCTGTCTCCATTTCTCAGTCTACATGATCATAATTCTGTTTAAGATAGAGCATTTTTTTTCTGGTCAGCAAATGGAGAAGTTACTTGCTGGCTTGATTTCTTACTAGAGGGACAACATTAGTGAAGAATGCAATTTTTTGCTTTCGTTCAGGGAGACAGATGGAGTGTGTGTGTGTGTGTGTGTGTGTGTGTGTGTGTGTGTGTGTGTGTGTGTTTGTGTGTGTGTGTGTGTGTATTTTTGTGGTTTGGTTTTGTTTTTTATGATCAAGTTTCTGGTTTACTATTTTTTGTATCTATGGTTTTCACATCTTCTTCCTTGGCCAGGGGAGTTCAGTTATGAGACACCTTAGTAAAGTCACAGTGTGCTGAGACTCAATACCACCACCTTCTTCACTCTCCAATCACTTTCTTTCTTACTTGCCAATTCTTTTCTCACCAGGGATGGGCAATTGACCCTTGTCCTTCTTGGGGTTTGTCACCTAGGTGATGATAGGCAACCGACCATGGGTGTGTGACTCAGTGGCTGCTCACAGGCCTCACCCCTGGCAGAAGATGTTGGAGGGAGGTGAAAAATGGTGGAACATTCAATTCATAGTTTCTTCCTGGAAACACCTGTCATACCACACAGTCAGGCCCCATGTCCCATGGTGCTTGCTGTGGGGCCGGTTCATGCATCTGCAACCTCCTAGGGGGAAAGTTTGCACAGTCCTGTTTTTTTTTTTTTTTTTTTTTTTTGTCTTTTTGAAGCAGGATCTCCCTGTAGCCCCAGCTAACCTGGAACTCACTATGTAGACCAGTCTGGCCTTGAAATCAGTCCTGTGATTTTTAACACACATATGGATTCATTTAAACTTTGCCACCATAAAAATCTATTCCCCACTCCTAAAGTTTCTCATTTTGAAAATGTCATGATAATTAAATCCAAAAAGAGATAAACCATAATATTGATATTTTTCAATGGCATGGTATTTCTTAGTTTTATTCAAGTTCCATTGCATTAGCCTTTCTTTCTTTCTTTCTTTCTTTCTTTCTTTCTTTCTTTCATCTTCTTTCCTTCCTTCCTTCCTTCCTTCTTCCTTCCTTTCTTCCTTCCTTTTTTCCTTCCTTCCTTCCTTTCTTTCTTTCTTTCTTTCTTTCTTTCCTTCCTTCTTTCTTCTTTCTTTTTTGTCTTTCTCCATTCATGGAGTAGTATCTATTCACTTACTGAAACACATTGACATTATGGTGTAGTCCTTCCCAAGGCAGCATAGACTCTTCTGGTGGAGACAAGACTAGTACTTTACACTTTATTATTCATGTGTGCACATGTTTAAGTTCTGATAGAATTTGAGAAGAATAAGCCCAACATATTGAAGGCTCTTAGGCATATTGCACCAGGAATATTCTGCACTCATACTTATCTATTTTGTGCCATAGGATCTTGTTAAATTACAGCTTCTGTGTTCTTATGAGTTGGTAGTGGTTTGCTCAAGAACTTTAGTTAATATGAGCCCAAGAAACATCACTGGTTTCTGTATCTCTAATTTCTAATTGATTAATTATTATTTTCTTTATATGCCTGAATTCAAATAGGAAGTCCCTCCATTTGTAATTTTACATAAACACATTTAACATGTTATAATGAATTGATTTGCTTATGGGCTAAAAGGTCCAATAATGTTATAGAAGCCTCAAAGATATCACTTATCTCTTTATCATTGTATCTGCAAGGCTTAGAGATATTTGAATTACTATTTTAAAAGCTGACTTAAAGAAACATAACATTTACTCACCACTTTTACAGTGGAGCAGTATTTATGGAAATGGTGTTTAACAATGACTAGTTTGGCCATAATGTCTACTATATGTTAAATAAAAGGGATGTAGTATTTGTCATCTCAAACTGACTATGGTCAACACAGAATGACAGACACGTGGATTGCTGAGGAAGTTATTAGTTTGGAGTTTCACATAAAGATGAAAAAAACCTTAAAGAACAAAGCTCATTAATAAGTGTTCATTGTAAGTGTTCTATATCTTCAAAAGACATGAGATTCTTTGTTATTAATCAATTAAATGGGCATAGAGTAAAAGTGGACAGAATTAGAAAGAGCTCACTAAATATTGAGAGAAAAGTTGAAAGAAATGGTGCCAGAGCATTGTAGATTCATTGTTTTGTACTTTATGTTATTTTATATAAAGGAAGGATGACTAAAATACTAGCTACAGAGTTGTCAATCATGAATTATTTATTCTTTGTATTTTATATACTACACTTATTCCAGACATTCATGTGGAAGGCAAGGAGAGTGGAAGAAGAGAAAGAGGGGATGAATGGAAAGGGAAAGGAGAAGCAAAAGATGAAAGACTGGAAGAGGAGAAAGAAAGAAAAAGATATTTTAAAAATGGCAGGCTGAGAGATTGTGGCTCAGTAATGAAGACCAGCATTCTGTCTCCATCACCTACTTCAAGTAGTTGTAAATATTTGTAACTCCAACTCCAAGGGGCTGGGTTCCTTCTTCTGGTCTCTGACGGCAAAAGCACACATTTTCACATACACTCACACAGACACATGCAGACACAAACCCCACACGCATAAATAAAATGAACCCTTTAAAAAATGGCTCAGTGGTGCTATGAAAGTTCACATTTTATTATATAGAAATACACTGAAATAATTTTAAAGCCGATTAAGGACCCCTGACTTCATAACTGCCATATATATATA
>NW_008340588.1:2697338-2698221 GCF_000622305.1 Nannospalax galili
ATGGATTGTGTACTGAAACGGAATGGCTAAGATTTTAGAAAATAAGATAAAAATTGTTTATTTCTCCAGGTGAGAAAAGACAAGAATCAGACTTTTTATTCCTTGAAAATATCTTTGATAGTATTCACTCATGACCATTTCATAAGAAACTTCTATTAGGCTAATGAAACCCTTTATGTTTCAAAAACCCAGAAAAACTAAGTACTTACTAGTTTTAATTTTCCAATTTGCCCCTTCAGAACACAATCCATCAATCGAATTTGAAATAAATTACAGGTTTGTCTTTCCACTAATCTTCATTGATTTATTAATAAAGAATATTTTAACATCATATTTCTTTAAATCTGATTATTTCAAATGATTCTTACCAGCTTATGTAAGTATCCATGAAAATTTAACACTAACGGACATTCAAAACCTTTTTAGCAGCAAGCAGTCTTGGTAACTCCATTTTTATATTAAAAGTGTGCAGCTAAATTGAGTATTATGATTTAGTATACCAGCACTGTATGCATAAAGGCAAAATTGGTTCTTTTACATTGAAAAAAATGCAGAGTGGTTTTGTTTTTGTTTACATTCTAAAGATACTTTGCCTCAGTGGAATTGTTCATGAAATAAGATGTGCTTAATACATTTTTGAGAGCATTTTTCTAAGTAAAAGGTACCCAATATGTAGGATCAGCATGAAAAAGAAGATTGTAGTACAATATTTTAAACTTCCACTCTCTCAGGTTCTTTTATTTTCCTTTATGTCTCTGGTTCCTTTCCATTTTCCTCGCTCCTACTGTTACATCAAGATACACACACACACACACACACACACACACACACACACACACGTTAAAGAAAATCTAAAGCCAAGCCAATTCTGGCTCAAAAAAAA
>NW_008340588.1:2698452-2700582 GCF_000622305.1 Nannospalax galili
ATTTGCATATAAGGGATTCCTGATAAGACCCACAAATAAAGGAGAACATACTTCAGTTGTGCGGCTGGGTTACATCACTTAGTATAACAGTTTCTAGTTCCATCCATTTGCCTGGAAAGTTCATGATTTCATCTTTCCTTACTACTGAGTAGAATTCCATTATGCAAATGTTCCATATTTTTATTATACATTCGTCAGTTGAGAGATATTAAGTTGTGTCCAATTCTTAGCTATTGTGAAAAGAGCAGCAACAAACATGGATGTACAAGTATTGCTACAGTAGGATGTGTCCTTTGGGAATATGCCCTAGAGTGGTATAACTGAATCATACAGTGGGTAAATTTTTAGTTTTTAAGAGTTCCTTACACTACTTTCCATAGTGTTTGCAGGAGTTTCCAATGCCATCATCAGTGAATGAGCATTCCCCTTTCTCCACATCCTCCCCAGCATTTGGCATGTTTTGTTTTCCAGATCTTAGTCATTCTAACTAGGGTTAAATGAAATCTTGAAGTGAATTTTATTTTCATTTCTGTAACTATTAAGGAGTTTGAGAAGTTTTTCATATGTTTCTTAGCGATTTTTATTTAAGAAGGAAGTGAGAAAATGGGGGTATTCAACTGGGATGGGAAAAAGGACGGACATACAAGGAATCATGGAGGTAAATTGGGGAAAATGAACTCAAGAGAAAGGGGACATTTGGAGACAGATATTATTAAGGGGAAATGGCGTACTCTAACTGGGGAGAGACGAGGGAGGTTAGACATTGAGAGAGGAGAGATAAGTAAAGCTTAGGTGGTGTTGTGAAAACCAGAGGGAAAACTATGACCTCAAGTATCGCCTGAAAAATACATACAGTATCTGAACATGAGTGAGTGCATATACCTGAAGGCTATATAATTAAAAACACAGTGCCAGGCAATAGAAGCCTACCTTTGAGTTGTTGGTCAAGGTAGTCCAAGAGACTCCAAAAATAACATAAGCTATAGACACAACCCTTGTTTGCCTCCCAGACCTTGAAGGAAGACCTTATTGCTTAATACAGACTATACTTCAGACAAAGGACCTGGAGCATTGGAGCTGTAACTGACCTTGAGGACTAGCCGCTACAGTTCTAGAGGATACTGTGTCATCTGCTAAGGGAGAAAATCAACCAATGGTCCAACCCAGCTGCAAAACCTAATAACCACTGGCACAGAAAAGTATCTCTATTGGTGCAGTAGTGGCACTGTTTTCTAGGGGACAATAAAAAGTTAACTAATTGGATTTACAGCCTTCTCAATGGGAGGAAACTCGTGGGCAGCACTGTAAATAATACCAAATAAACATGGCTGGAGAGTCATAGATCCTAGAGGAAACCCTATCTCTGTCATATCTCTAGAGAAATGTTTTAATGTATGCAAAATATGGATTCATATATTTACAGACAAGTGTATCAGTCACCACTCATCAAATAGGATTCTTTTTAAAAATTTTTAATAACTACATGACTAGAAGGAGCATTTCATTACGGCTTTAACATATTCAGTAACACACTCCAGAGCAAGAGTATATCTCTTTCACAAATGGCTGTAAGTTTCTAGGTTCACAGTTGAATTAATACAGTTATACAATATTAAACTCAGTATAAGCCCTGTAAGACATAAAATTGAATGAGTTTTTAACCTTTGAAAGAGATCTCCATTTCATTTTATGATATGTTGCTCCTTGCAGAATGACTCATTGTTTTTGCTACTAACACTGAGATGTTGGTGCATGCATCTATAATATGTAATGTACCTGATTATTACTAGTCATAATCAGTTGCACTTGGATCCTTGGTGCCTGTGTATGTCTATAAAGTCATTGGGTAGATTTCAGTGGTATTGTTTATCACCTCTACTAATTAGCATGACTTAAATTTCCATGCTTCCTCCTCAAATATAATACATTTTTAAAAATTTGTTGATTTTTTTGTGTGTGTACTTGAGCCCTTATCATCTGATGTCCCTGCTACTGTCTGCTGTGTTGTCAGCACCCCCACCATTCCCCACTACTTGTCCATCTGGTGAATCTAGTCAGCGTATCAAGAGGTCTTTGTTTTAGGAAGGTCAACTGTTCCTCATCTAGCAGCAATTCATTGTCAATATTCCT
>NW_008340588.1:2700661-2737245 GCF_000622305.1 Nannospalax galili
AAACTCAAAAGAAGGTATCTCCTATCTTGCATTGTTGCTTGTTATGTAGCCTTTAGCTATACATATGGACTCTTAAAAATTACATTGTCCCTTTAAACCTTGATTATACTATCTTTTGGGTGTTTAAGGCCATATAGTTGGCCCAGATAAACCAATTTACTTTTACTCTTAAGTTAGTTTGAGGATCTGTTCCTCAGGGGTCACATGGGCTTGGGAGGAGACCTTAGCTCCTTTCTTTTAGCGATTCTGCCTATGTGAAGATATTTTTTAGTATTTTATTTATTATTTTTATTTTATGTGTATGCATGTATTGCCTGCATGTAGGTTAGTGCACCCATGTCATGTAATGACCGGGGAGGTCAGAAAAGACTGTCAGATCCTGTGGAACTGGACTTACAAACAGTTGTTAGCTTCCATGTGGGTGCTGGGATTTGAACCCGGGTCTTCTGCCAGAACAGTGTTTTTAACCACAGTGCTATCTCTCTGGCCCCCAAAGAGTATTCTTTTTGCAGCAGATGGAGTTTATCACAGAGTTCCAAAACTAATAACACAGAGAGAATATATGTCTAAGAGATACCCAGCCCTAAGTGACATTTCTACAGTGGAACCTTAACCCCCAAGGCTCATGAAACAGAGAAAAAGAGGAAAAAAGAACCCTAATACATCCCTTAACACTCACAAGGGAAGCTTCATCATACAATATAGTTGATGCACACAGTAGGTGACAACTGGCCAAAGTTTAGAGAATAAGAGACTGCAAAATATGTGCCCCTGGATAGGACTCCTATATTAAACCTCATCCATTCATAGCTCCAGGACCATTGCAGAAGAGGGGACCAAAAAAACTGTAAGAGGCAGGGTTGGTGTGTTAACATAAGGAACCTGAGACTATTAGACCTCTGGGAACTTGCTCATGTGAACTTGCTACAATAGTGACAGCATGCACAAATTCCTTGCTGATTCAATCAGATGAAAACCCAGCATAGAACAGGGGAAATGGGCAGCAGGTGCCAACCTTAGCTACAGAACTATTGGCAGCTGATTACCGCTGGGCACAAGAGAGTAGATCTTCTTTAAGGGATTTACTCTAGATAGGTTGACTAGACTCCAGTGGGTGAACTTGCACTGTCATACTTCTGGGTATTTTTGCATACAGACTCATGAAATATGGTGTGTGTCAGGGGGAAAGCTGTGGAAGAGGCACACAGGGAATGGGGCATCTCAATTTGATAAGATCTATCACATGAAATTTCCCTAAACTCAATAAATATACATTAAAAACTGTATACACAATAAGAAAACTATATGTCTCCTTTCCTACAAAATGAAATCAAGCAATGAGTTTTATTTATTATTACCCTCAATCTTTATTTGTTTTTGTAAAGCTGTATAAATTTAAATGGTGTAAACTATATATCAAATTGTTAAACATAATGAATGATTTTAATGAACTTTTGCTTTTCTATTTTTATATCACCTTTGGTTTCAAGAAGGAAAAACTGCAATTTACTATTTATATCTTAAAACTTTTAATACCAACAAAAGAGTTGGCCACTAGCTTGTATGAATGGAGTTCATGTGCATTGCCTTTGATCTTTAAATCCTTCACAGACTCATATTACTTTGTCTTCCCTTCTATTCCATATTAAGTAATGTTTCATTATTCAACAATAAGTCTTTTTAATATCACCGCAAATCAGATACACATGCTTTTGATAGTACCATCATTAGCAGGGATATTACTCACTGACATCCATGAACTTGAATTTATACAGTGCCTCAGAATATCATTACAGCAGCCATGCAAATCATTATGTACTCAAGGACTACGGGAAATAAAGTCTTAAGAAAATTAGTCAGCAATTTGAAGTCCTTCAGTGGCCACATATATCACTCCCAATAAAGTCCAAAATGTCTTTGTAGAGACACCACCTTAGTTTCACCCCTATTTGTCCTGCTACATTTCTTATGTATCCTTTCCCTTTGGTTTAGTTTTAAATAATCCTTCCATGATTTTGGCCACCTGTGTGTCTCAGCTTTGCACTACTTTTATCTCTGTCTCTTCTGCTCTTCCTTACTTTATTCCATTTATCTAAATCTTGATTTCTACTCCTTCAAGAGCACAGTGAAAAGTTAATTCATTGTAAGATGATAACAGAATTTCATAGAAGTAGTTTCACAGCACTGGGGCTGGAATGCTGAACAAAAGAGATTTGGTTCTCAAGCACGTACCGATTGGTGAATCTGTTTTGCATCTTCCTTCTTAAGTGATGTCCATCATTTATTCACAAAATGAATTTTTATATTGCTACAACAGTTCTCATTTCTATAATATAGCATTGATATAATTCTAAGAATTCTCAACATTTGAGCTGAGCTATAGAACAGAAAGCGTTTTTCATCTTATATTCCAGAATTGATGGAGACACAGCTAGACAGTAATTCACATATAAATATAATTGAAAAATTGAATACAAAACTTGAATGATGGCTTGTTACATTAATTAACCAACATCAAGATGAGAAAAGCACATATAACTGAACTTACACATTTTTAAGGTTTATTATTTTTAATTATATGTACGTGCATTTTTGTGTTTGTGTGGGGGTGTATGTACATGAACAGAGCTGTCTGCAGAGGCCTGAGGCATAAGGACACCTGGACTGGAGTTACAAACTTTTGTGAGCCACCCACAATGGGTGTTGAGAAATAGAATGAATAAAAGAAAAGGAAAGGAAAGGACAGGATTGAGAGGGATGTAGAGAGATGGAAGATAAAATAGAAGGAGATAAAGGCAAAGAGAAGCCAAGATATGATGAGAGAAAGATGTCATAAGGAGGGGGGAAGCAGAGCCTAAGGAGGAGGAAGAGCTGGGATCACAATTTGCCTTATTCCAATCTTGGAACACATTCCTGGCAATAGAGGATAAACGCTCTCAAAAGACTCCTAACTATGCACTTAAACAACCTGACAAAACACAACAGTTCAGATCATCCCACTTGCTACATTGGTATTTTCAATGAAATCCTGATCGCACTAGTTCAAACTGTACTTAGGCAGGCTGAAGTAAAGTGGCAGCTTGGCATGAATTCAGACAGGGTTAATGACAGTGAAGCTGTGGGCTGACAAATGTGGGCAGTCTTTAAACAGCTCGTTGAAAGGTTGGATGCTGAAATGTAGGAACCGAGATTCATTTGCTAAAATAGAAAATAGTGTAAAGTATCATTAAGAAAGAAAACAGCCTTTAGAAAATAGAATCTGTCTTAATGTGCAAATCCCCGGTGTTCAGAGGCAAACAAAATTTTCCCAAAGTAGGTTTTTATCTTATGGGTACAGTATGTACTAAGCTAGCATACTTTAATCTCTATTCTATATTTTTTATATGTCCTATAAATTATATGCTCTCTGATTTGACCCTTAAATGACTTTGCTACTTATAAAAAGTTACATGGAAAAGATGAAAAAAAACCTTAGTAATTTATATAAATAGATGCATACTGTATTGTTGTCTTTAAACTAGAACACTATAGTGTTTACAGTGCTTTGCTGATGTACATTTGAAAGTAATTGGATTGTTCTACCCTGATGACATTGCTTACAGGAGGGTAACAATGCAGAACAATGCTGTTAACTGTGCTTAGTCATCCCTAAGTGAGTAGATTTTTTTCCGACTATAAATCAATGCATCAATTTAAATTGTAGGGTAAACGTATTTCCAAGTATTATGGACAAGATAACTAAAACATGCTAATGTAATATATAAAAGGAAAACAATGGGACTGGAAAGATTTCTCAGTGTTTAAGAAATTTCCTGTTCTTCCAGAGGACTATAACTTTGATCTCTGGACCCACATTGGGGAACTCACATCTGACTGTTGGTCCAGCTCAAGGGAATTGGTTGCCCTTTTCTGGCAGAGGGCACCAGCATGTACATGGTACACATACAACGAGATTCACACATACAAATAAATGAAATAAATCCTAAATAAATGAATATAAATAAGTAAATAAATAAATAAAAGTGGAAAAAGCAACTTTCATAAATGTAGCCTGTCCAACGTTTAGGAATGAGGACTAATCTGCTCAACTTTGCTTGTTTCCAGCACTTTTCGAATTTGGGTAGTCCTTCTGTTAGAAAAAAGGACATTACTAATTGTGTTCCAGCAATTGTAACTCTTTAGAAGGAAACATGTACTCTTAAAGAGAATACTTTTTCTGTGTCACTTCCATCTATGTGAAAATTAGTGAATATATAAATCAATATCCACCCATGACTATCATTATGGGCAATCATTTCCCCAATAAATATTATTTTACCACTTTAAATTGATCTCTGTTATACTAACCATATTAATCAGTTCAATATTTTCTTAGTTTTGTTTCCTGTTAATGTGATAAAATACTCTGACAAACACAACCGAAGGGAGGAAAGGGTTTATTTTAGCTCCCAATTCTATGTTAGAGTCCATCGTTGAGGGAAGTCAAGCAGGCGAGTACTTGAAGCGGCTGGTCACATCACATCCACAGTCCAGGACAGGAGCCTTTCCACTCCCAGTATTCTTCCCATCTGCTTTTGTTTTACTTATAATCATCCCCTGTGCCTTCTATTTTAATTCATCCCTCCACCCAAAGGGCTCCTTTTAGTTTCATAACATCAATATTTCCTCCAATTTAACCATAAAACGAAAAGTCTTGAAGCTAAGATTCACAAAAGAGAGAGAGAGAGCGCACATGTTGAAATGGGAAAAATGGGGTACATTAGCTGGGGAGGGAGGACGGAAGGGTAGATAGGCAGAGAGAGAAAAGAGATGAATAATGTTTAGCTGCTATGAAAAACCAGAAAAAATGCATTGTTTCAAATGTTTACTGAAAAATTATACATATACTATAGCTACATGGGTTCATATGTATAACTGAAGGCTGTATAACAAGAAACAGTGCCAGACAGGAGAAACTGCCCCTCGATTTGTTGCCCAGGATGGTCCAAGAGACTTCCTGAATTACACAAGCTATTGCACAGCCCTTGATTACCTCACAGAACTTGAAGGTAAGACCTTATTGCTGAAGACAAGACATACTTCAGACACAGGATTTGAGCTGGAACTGACCTGGAAGCCTCCTGCCTGAAGACCAACTCTCATGATTTTTGAGGACACAATGTAAGCTGCTAAGGGAGAAAATCAATTAATGGCACAACCCCAGCTTTAAGACCTAATAACCAGAACAATGAGGAACACAGAAAACTATACTGATACAGTAGTAGCACTTTTAGTAAGTACTACTTTAGTAGTAATAAACAGCTTCCTAATTGGACTTAAATTCCACTCAATAGGAGGAAACTCATGTGTGGTACTGTAAACATAGTCAAATACACATACCTGGTCATAGATTGTAGAGACAACTCTAAGTTTGCCACATCCCTTGACAAATATAATTTCTTACTATATGCTAAATATGGACCATTATATTTACAGACAAGTATGCCAGCCACCACTCCTCAAAGAATCTTCTTTTGCAAAAGATGGAAACTGTTAGAGAGTTACAAACCCATCACTCTCAGAGAGTGAGTGTCTGTGAGGTGCCCAAACCTAAGTGATACATCTGCAATGGATTCTCTACACCCAAGACTCCTGGAACATAGTGGAACAAGGGATAGAGAGAATACTAATGCATCTCTCAACTCTCATCAAGGAAGTTCTCTCATACAACAGAAGGCGACGAACACAAAAGACCACAAATGGCCAAAGCATAGACAATAAAAGTTGGCAGAGTATGGGTCCCTGGTCAGAACTCCTGTACTAAGTTTCACCCACTCAGGGCTCAGGGACCACTGTGGAAGAGGAGGCAGAAAGACTATAAAAGTCAGTGCAAGAGAATAAGGATACAGGGTCTTAAGGTTCCCAGGCACCTTGCTCATATGAACTTAGAACAATGACGACCGCATGCACAAAGCCCATGCAAACTCAATCAGAAAAAAAACCCAGCATAGTACAGGGGAAATGGGCAGCAGACCCCAACCTTAGCAGCTGAACTATTGGAAGCTGATTACTGCTGTGTGATTAAGAGTTGATCTTCTATAAGAAACTGACTCTAGATAGGTTGACTAGACCTAGCCAATGCATTTACACTGAGGGACATCTGGTAACACTAACTTGACTCGATAGGCCTTAACATGTATGGCATATTGCATGAATTCCAGTAGGGTAGGCTATGGGGAGTCCCAATGGGGTATTGGGTATAAAAATGATTAAGATGTTTTGTATGAAATGTATAAAAATTCAATAAAAATATATATTTAAAACAAACAAAAATGAATATCAACAAAACAAATTAAAACTTTAAAACCTTGAAAATATCAACTACATTAAAATTGTAAACCTGAATAAGGTAAAAAAATACACTGGTAATTAGCACATTATCCAACTATTTGATCGTATCAAAAATCATCATGTTATAGTTCATTCATCTCCCTGTTCATTTGTCAATGAATCACTGAAATCATTAGCTAATCATATGACCTGGAGTTGGAGCTTAGGACATACTACCCCAGGCATATTAACATAATGAGAAGGTATATTACAAAAATCTCTTGTGTCTAAATGTTGAGCCCCCCCATCCCCAAATGAATAAAAGATTTCAGAAAGACCAAAGGAACATGATTGACCCATTCACCCTTTTCAGTAGCAATTCTTCCACCTTGGCACCTTCTGTGCCATGCTCAGTCAGACATTGCAACAGACTTTCATATTCCCCTTCTTTACTCCACGAAGTATCTATATCTTTCCAAAGTGCCACTTACATTCTTCTACTATGTTATGCTTACAGATTCCAAATTTTAACAAGTTTTTAATAAGTGAGTTTCTCTAAATACAATGCAGATTAATAACTTTCTGTGTATTATCTCAATCATTTTTTTCAGTCAAATTTACATGTTTCTAGAAGAGATCAGGAAAATGGAGTAGTTCTTCCCCTTACATATTGATTACTGAAGACAATGTCTCTAATTCTACATATAATGTACAGAAGAATTTGGTAAATTTTGAATCTTGTTATAGTCACCTTTATTGAGCAAATGGAGAATGTTTCTGTTATATCATATATATCAAATTATGCTGCACACACTTCTGAGAAGGATCAGCTATAGTATATAAAGGTTAAGAAGACGGCATAACAATAGTGTTGTAAAACATGCATACTACTTACTTTACTAGTAACCTAGATCTTAATACTAAACTATAAAATATTTAAAATAAAATTAATGTCTTTGGTTCAGCAGTTAAAAGCTCACACTGCTTTTTCAGAGGACCTGAGCTGGCTTCCCATGCCCTATTACGGGCAATTCACAATGGCCTTTAAGTTCAGTTCCAGGGGGATCTGACAGCTCTGGCTTCTGTGGACATCTGAACTCACATGCACATAATCAAACACATACACACACAAATACACATAATTAAATTATTATGAAAAATAATAAACATACATTTTAAAATTATTTTTCTAAGAGCTCTTTTCTAATATATTAATAAACTGAAGTTTTGGGTTTTTGTTTGTTTGTTCGTTTCTTTTGAGGTATGGTCTCCCTATAGCCCCAGCTGGCTGGAACTCCCTGTCTAGGCTGGCCTAGCTCTTATAGAGCTTTGCCTGACTCTGTCTCCTAAGTGTTGGCATTAAAGGCATGTGCCATCACACCCAGATTTCAAGCTTTTTTAATATTAATAATAGTTATTATCAGTCCAAGATAATAACTGTGTTCTGGACTGTTTAGTTTCTCTCATATAAATACCTATTATTATTTACATTCACATATATTTAATTATAAGTGATCCTGGCAACTCAAAGAACAGCTACAAAAGTAACTTACATGTGAATAAACATATACATTTAGAGACAGGGATGGAGAAAGAACAAGAGAAAAATCCCGCTATAAAATTCTACCTTAATACTTATATAGAAAATGTTTTAAATTTGCTTCTTATAAGTAAAATATACTTATGAGAAGATTAGGCCTTATTAACCTAAAAGGTGGCATATAATTTTCCTTTCGTTTTTGTCATTCAGGCTAAAAATGGTGACCAATGCTGAATCCATAATTCGCCCCCTTTAATTTGTATGGACACAAATTCTTAAGCTGTTCTTTCTGGCTCTCAAGTGATTGACATTGCATTATTTATTTCAGAATATAAATTCTTTCACACTCCAGGTTATTTCCACTGTAGAACATGAATTTTGCTACTGTTGGATTTCAGAGTATGTAGAAATTAAGTCTAATTCCATCAGTTTAAGTGGGAGCACTTTAATAACTAATCTATAATCTCTCACCAGCTCTGTCCATCACCTCTCCCGAATCTTCAAGGTAAATTAAAAATATATTTCTTTAGTCATCACTTTTGCATTGCCGCCTATATCACTGCTCAGAAGCTTTTTGCAAAGTTTCAAAATGTAGTATTTTTCAGTGCAGAGATTAATTGTCCATGACTTCTGTTTCTCTGTTCAGCATATACCTTGCATTAATGATTGGCAGTCATCCGTTCTCAAGGAGTTCCAGGCCTTCTGGAAGGTGAATTCATAACCACAGATTTCATCTTTATGATTTATGATCAGGATTGCAGATTTACAGATTTAGTCATTTTTATCTTTTTATTTCTCTTTCCCATTTTTCAGCTTTGTATATCAAATTCTCATTTTATTGGTAACTAAAAGCATGAAGTAGTATAAGCAACTTACTGAGAAGTGGAGACCAGAGACTTTGTGTTTTTATTTTCCACTAAGAGCTGACATCTTTGATATAGAAAATGTCCACGGTTTTATATTACAGTGATTGTGCATCACCCACAGCATGAAATTATGCTGCTCTGTGTTCAAGATCTTAAAATATTTTAGCTACTTTAGAATTAATTTACAGTCAGATTGGGTTTAAATTTATTAGGATTTTTAACATTTAAAAACGTGAATCTGTACAGGTCAATTTTCAAGATCAAATAATTATTCACACACTTTGTTTGTCATAGCTCTCTCTGATCAGCTGACAAACCAGAAAAGTTAGCATTGATTTTTTGTGCAATTGTGTGTTTATTATTTTATGTTATTTTTCAACAAATACTTCATTAGTTTCTTCTATGTCCAAGTAAAAACAGAAGATTCATTCCTATATGGAAATTACGTCAGCTAAAAGTGATTTTAAAAGGAATATGAAAAATAAAATGTTTAACATACTAGATGCAAATACAATTACAAAGCAAAAACTTGCTTAACATGCATTACTATTTTCTAGTACTATATGAATGGTTTTCATATATTTTGTTATAGAATGTATATCATAACAGTGTTTTCATTATATCTATTTTATAATGAAGGAACTGAGATACAAAGATTTGCATGAATTATCTATTCACATGCTGGGAATCTGAGTTGGCCTCCAGCAGCAGATTCCAGACTCTAGATACCTAATAAATAAATAAAAAATAAAAAACAATAGCTTAAGGTATGATCCTATTTATATATGACACAAGAATGAATAAATGTGTGAGTCTGTGTGGAGTTAGTTCAATGAATAAAAGGGAATGTTTGGAAAAGGAGTAGACAAGCAGCAATAATTAACTGAGCTTCCTCTGCAGCATTGCTATTTGTTTTTCAACAATTCCATATATGAATACTATATTTACAATGTTTCCATGCCTCCCCTCCTCCAACTCTTCTCATGTCTCTCCTACCCCCTCTCAATCTTGTGACTTCTGTTTGATTATTATTTTTACATACATACATATACACACAAACATATATATATATATATACACACATATATGTACATATAAATGTATATAATCTACTGAGTTGATTTAGTGGTTCTTGTGTGTACATGTGTTTAGTGCTTACCATTTGGGACTGGGTAATCCATGACAGAGATAGTCTGCGGAGAAAATGGATTCTCCTTCCCTCAGCAGCCATTGAATACTTATAGGTTTTCATCTATAGATGGCACCCTGTGAAATTCCCCCCATACACATTGGTATGTCCACTGGTGTTGCCATTACTCAGGTCTTGTTAAGACAGGCATGTTGTTAAAATTTCATGGTTACAGTTTCCTTGCCAAGTCTAGAAGACACTATCTAGCATCAGGCATCACCATCTTCTGGGTCTTACAGCCTTTCTGCCTCACCTGTTATGCACCTTGATCCTTAGATGTAGGGGCTATATATTGTAGATGCATCAACTGGGGATGCATAATCCATAGACACTTAGTCTCTGCATGATTTATAGATCAGTTTTACATGGAACTTGAAATGCTCCTTCTGCCTCCTTAGTTGTGATTACACACATGTATAACTCGTGCACAAGCTCAGACATTCTGTCTGAAATTATGTAAAAATAAATTAACAGTTCCCAACTTTATATAGTTAATAATTCACTTATTCTTGTGGTTGAAACTTTTCATGATTTCCTTAAAAAAACTTAAAGGAGGCCTGTGAAATTTTTTGGTGACTAAAGTAAGTATGACACAAATATGAGGAGTTGAAATGGGTCCCCAGCCTCATATTAGAACAAAACAAAATGGGCTCTTCAATATGCAATACAAGCACTGTGGTGGCAGAGATAAGAGGTCCTCTGGATTTTACTAGACAGAAAATCTAGCAAAATAAGTGAGTAGCAGATTCCATGAGAGATTATTAAAAATTAAAAAATAACTGGAGAACAACAAAGGCACCCAACATTGATCTCTGGCCTCCACATGCACATGTATGTAGATACACATACAATTTTGCAAAGAATATTGAAAAATTTTATACACTGCATAATTTATAATAAATTCAGTAAGTTCATTATAGTTAAACTAAAAAGAAATAGTTTATTGAATACTACATAATAAACTCAAAAAGTATAAAAATTACATTTTGTTGCTTTTGTTAATTAAATTAGTTCAGTATTTTAATCAAAAGACAATATGAGACTCTGTTTTAATAGTAGTGCATATTGTAGGCCAAAAATAGAAAGAAAGTGAAAACAGAAGACATTGTTTTCCTGTGAGTGCTCTATATTTCTTTGCATTTAAATATCCATAGAACACAAAGTCATTCATGTTGGCGCATACCTTCAATCCCAGGACTTGGCAGGTGGAGGCAGGCAGATCTCTGAGCTCAAAGCCAGCCTGGCCTATGCAGCAAGTTCCAGGCCAGCTGTGTCTACAGGGAAACCCTCTCTCAATACATATATATATATCAGAGAAAACCTTTGCAAAGCATGCAAATGTTTTAAAATATTAATCATTGTGATAATCTGTTACAGTTAAAAACTAAATAATTTTATAAATCTACATGTGGCATACGTTATTCAGAACTTCTACGTAGCGCTCCATGCCTCCAGACTAGCATTCTATTTTGGCTTGAAATTTAACATTATCCAAAATTATTTTGACACTTGAATATTATTAAATTTTGTGGCTATTACTTTGTATAACTAGTAAATTATTTTCCTTTTAGTATGTTTCTAAATTATTTAGCTACTGACATATCTCTATATGAAATTCTATATTGTACTCATATACATATATACACATATATAGACACATATGAATAGGAGAATGTACCATTAGTAATACTAAATTAGAAACTGGGCATAGTGTCACAGCTTTTAATTCCAAGACTCAGGAGGAAGAAACAAGCAGACCTCTGTGAGTTCAGAGCCAGCCTTGTCTACATAGAGACTTCTGGGTCTGTCAGGGCTGTATAATGTGACCCTCTTTCCCTCAAATAAAGTAATAATAATGATAAATCACCTCTTTAATTCTTTCCCAATTTGGAAACATAGCATATATTTTTTTCTCTTCTAATATTAAAATTAAATATTTTCCTCTTGGATGAACCAAACCAGCCTCAAGCAGGACGCCCTCCCCTTCTCTTCGGTTCCTCCCCTTGCTGCTCCCCTCCTATAGCCCAAGCTCCTTCCCTACAACTCCTGAATAACGCTTTGTAGGACTCTGCCTTTCGCTTTGTGGGCTGAGCCCTCATATTCCCCTCTCAGACTTTCCAAGCGCATCATTGAATAACCTCCTTTCAATTGTCTGTTTGCTCTGCAAGTGCACTTTTCACACTCTCCTTCCTCTGGATTCGTAAGTTCAAAATCCCAGAATCATCTCAAACACTGAATACCGTGCACAATGAGTCCTCACATAAACTGCACACTGGAAGTTTATAATTTCCATCTCAGAATCTGCACTGAGATCCTGCTCTCCCCAGAGACAGACCCCCTCATTTCCAGGTATATATGACACCCTCGTTTGACATTTGAGGAACTGTGTGAAGCTTCTGTGCACACTACAAGAAATAGATTCAACTACCCATTTGTTTACACACCAACATAGTAATAATTGGGATCACCCAGATCTTGGCCAGTTTCAATGGCACTGAAATGTTTTGAGTGCCAAGACCATGTTAAAGACATGCAGCTTCTTTCAATCAGATTTTTAACCTATGATACCATGTCCCACACACCCTAATCCCATGGTGCCTTAGCACACCCATCCAATGACAAGGTCAGAAAGTGCATACCTTCAACAAAACTAGTGCTGTCCCATGAGTTGATGCAGAGTAATTCCAGTTTGAGACCATATACCACACACCCTGCAACACACCTGCATCTCTGCTAACACCCTGAAGATCTGCTGATGAGGTCAGAGACTATGGCTTTCCTTAGCAAAATTGGAATTACTTTAGCTCTCCCATTCTTAAAAGCACTAACCAGTCAGAATACTAAGCTTAAAGCATCTCCCAATTGTTTCAAAATCAGCAAATTCAGAATAATTTTTTCAGAAACTAAGATGAAAAGACATAATCAGATGTCTATTATAATCCAGATATTTAACTCCCATTACAAAAACAGAACAAATATAAGAATCAAATCAAGACCATATGTTACATTAAAAAATCACCAGTTCCGTGCAGTGGTCCCTGACAGGAAGAGTTTAAACAAAACTCAATACACAGAATGTAGGCATGACTTTTACAGCATGGGCATAATCAGGACTACAAACTTTTACATAACCTTGTAAACAAAAATTTACTGTTTGTTATATAAGCCATGAGCTATGTTCTCCTCTTGTAACCTGTTCATAGGAATTTAATCACTCAGCGCAATTCCTTGCACTCAGCACAAATAGTGTATGAATGTGTGCATGCATATTTCACCTATAAAATCATAAAAACATTGCAAATACTTCTGCCTAAGACATTGAAGGCAATGAGGGAAATTTATAGCATCTTTACATGATTGGGTGAATATGTGTGTATCTAAGTCTAAGGATCAGAGAGACAATTTTGTCTCATAAGAAAAGCATAGGTCCTGGTATCTATTTCCTATTTCAGGAAGAGCTATTTTTTACTAAAAGAATCAGTGAAACCTTTGCTTGGGAGCACAGTTCCAAGAGACATTTGAATGAACAAGTTCTCAGGACTTCAGGTCTACTCTTGACCTTAAAACAGATGCTAAGATTCAGGCTGATTCACTGTTAAGGCACAACCATAATGGCACAACAGAACACAAAAGGGCAATTATAAACATTTAATAAACATTATAAAGAGTTCAATGAATTAAAAAGGGGCATTATAAAATACAAAAATGATCTTAAAGAAGGATAGGTAATCCACTTCTGAATGAAAACCAGGAAACACTACTAACTGGAAAAGAAGCCAAATCATCCATGTGTGCAGATGATGTGATATTATACATAAGAGATCCCAAAAAATCCATCAGAAAAATTGAACAAATGATCATTACTTTCAGGACAGTGGCAGGATTCAAAATCAGTTTACAAAAGCCTTTCTATATACCAATAATAAGCAATCAGAGATATTATGAAAACACTCCCATTCACAATAGCCTTAAAAATTATCTAGGGGCCAGGCATGGTGGCACACACCTTTAATCCCAGCACTTGGGAGGCAGCAGCAGGCAGATCTTTGTTACTTCAAGGCCAGCCTGGTCTACATAGTGCATTCCAGGACAGCAGGGGCTATAGGGAGACCCGGACTCAAAAAGACAAAAAAATTATCTAGGAATAAACCTAACCAAAGACATTAAAGACCTCTGCAATGAAAACTTTAAATCTTTGAAGAAAGGGATTGTGGAAGACACATGGAGATGGAAAGGCCACCTGTGCACATGAATTGGGAAAAGAAAGATTGTGAAAATGACCATCCTATCAATGCCAATATTAGGTGTTCAATGCAAACACAATAAAAGTCCCCATTACATTTTCAAAAAAATAGAAAAAAATCCTAAAATTCCAATGTAATTTAAAAAAAAAAAAAAAACGTGGATAGCTAAAACAATTCTGCTCAAAAAAAAAAAAAAAAAAAAAAAAAAAAAAAAAAAAAAAACCCAATGACCAATTCAAGCTATACCACAGAGATATAGCAATGAAACAACATGATATTGGAATAAAAGCAGACATGTATATAGATTAATTAAGCAAAACACAAGATGCAAATAAGAGTGGATGTAGTTTTAGCCACTGGAAATTAGACAAAGTTCCCAAGAATATGCACTAGAGGAAGGACAGCAATGTTTTACTTTCATTTATGTAAGGGTACTCATGTTATTCAATGCCCATGGAAGCCAGAAGAGGGCATCTGATCTCCTGGAATAGGAGTTACAGATGGTTGTTAACCACCATGTTGGTGCTGGAAACTGAACCTCCTCTGAAAGAGCACCCAGTGTTCTTAAACCCTGAGGTATCTTTCCAGCCAAAGACAAAATATCTTTTAGATGGTAGTGCTGAATATGAGAATTACAGTGAAATGATTTTTGATAATAACATGTGAAGGAAGTATTTATTCCTAGAATTACTGAAATGAGATTTCAGATGCCTGTAACTGTCAACTATATTAATTAAGCCATTTTCTCTATAGATAAATATATTTTAGAATATTAGCATACTATCAACATACCAAACAAGATGTTCCTGCCAGTGCAATAGTGTAGCATCTAGTGTATGTGCAACCAGAAATTTTTTGACTGAATATAACGCCCGCTCCAAGGGGTGGAACACATATCTAGTACTGTAGACCCAGCCAAACCCCTGTAGCATGGGAGAATTTAGGCCTGGGGCAAAGTCAATGCAATTGCTTTGTTAGATGGAAATGATGCACCTGCTAGAGCACCAACCAAGCATTTGTGTTTGCACGCATAGCTTAAGTTATAGCTGTTACTGTTTAGATGTCCTTGCTTCTTGCTATGTGTGTTTTTATAGTAGATGTAATCCCACAGAAATTAGCCAACAGCCCATTAAAAACAGAGGATTCAGAGACCAAAATTTTCAGTGCCTTGCCACAATGGGAGGAAGATCATCCCACACCTACCACCCCCTCCAAGGCTTGGGGAATTTTTTGGAAGAGGTTGGTGGAAAGAATGTAAGAGCCTGAAGGAGTAGTGGAGTGTTAACTGAAAATGTCCTCCAACCACTATGCCAGCAAACTATATTCTTAACTTCTTCCTATGCTCATCAAAAAGTCGAAGGGGGAGTGAGTTATCCCTCCCACCCAATCAGTTGCCCTTAGCTTCATGTTGGGGGAGGGAGTAAGGATATATAAGCCATGGCCAGCAAGAGGCACCTCTTTCACCATTTTGTGCAGCTCTCAGGAGGTCACAGGATCTGTATTTGAGTGTGGACTTTCCTGAGCAACTGTAAATGTGGGGCATCCCCTCTTGTGTAAATTAACCCTTATCCTATGCTCTGTTAAAAAAGAATAATAATAATAAATTAAAAAATATATTATATATATATATTAATATACATGATTTATTCCTAAAATGTTCAGAAAATACTAGTCTTGGCCAAAACAATATGCATATTGCAAATGCAAATTTTGAAAGCATAATTTGAGGGAAAATCTTGTCTAATTTTTATAGAGTTTTAAAGGACAAAATTCAAAACGCTCACTACAGCACACAGAGAAACGTGAATTAGAGGTATGCCTGTCCCTGGTCTGTGTAAATGATTTTGTGAAGCATTGGTGAATATCAGTGCTAATCCTGTGAAACATGAAAGGAAATGATCCCTCACCCCTTGTGGTTTCATAAGATGATTTGTGGGCCATTTATTTTCCATTCTAGAGAAGCTAACAAAATGGACTATAGTAGAGGCAGACAACCAACTGTATTGTGGTGAATTGATCTGTTTCCTTTATTATTTATCTTTACTTTTTAACAGATCAGTGATAGAAACTGAATAATAGAGGTTAGAGAACTAGGAGGTTACTATAACATCCTAATTTATTCACATCATTCTCTTATTAACATCATTTATTTGGGGAAATATGAGCACAGTCAGAAGAAGTCCATGATCACTCAGCTAGAACAGAAAAGATTCTCTCTTTCGGTAGAAGAGCTGAGTGGAGTGGGGTTAAGTGAGGAGATCAAAGAGAAGAAAAATTTATGTTATGCCTTTAGATTAAAGAATATAACCTGAAGGTCTCAGCCCTGGAATCAAAAGCTTAATGAACTGAAAGTGAGAGTAATTGGTTCCAGTGATAACGATCCTAGGAAATCATGAGGCATATTCATTCTAAGTTTTATGGTATTGCATACCAGCCTTGTAAATCATTTTAAAATAATGCTTAATTTTCCCACAGTCTATAGACTTTAAAGATATCGATAACTGTTCAATATCCTGGCAAAGTTTTTACTAGCATAGAAGTGTTTCTCCCATCTAATGTATTTTGGCTACATTCAGAGATTATTTTTCATGCTCATTATTTAGAATACAGTTAAAAAAACAGTAATCCACATTGAATCCAGTCAAATCACTGATGCAGCTTTCAAATTTAATAGAAAACAAAATATTCAAATAGAGCAAAAAGGAGTAAAAAATTCAAGGGATAGTCAAATTTTGCACTGACTGTTGAGCCATTGTTGACAGGAATGATGAGAAATTTGGAAACTTCTTTCTTTGTTTTGTCAAATTCTTTTATTGGAATGTACATGAGATGTTCATTTTTAAATTAAGTATAAATAGCTATAAATATCAACTGCCATTCATAACTTTCCATGTGGAATATTTGTTTTTTATTTGTGAGGATTATCAGCTTTCTGTGGACTTTTAAATTAAACAAGTTATTAAATAGATATATATTAACTGTTACATTAGCTTTGTTAACAAATATATGTTGGAGATATTTTTGCATGGTATATGAGTTCATGAAAATATTTTAAGATCATAAAAAAAGATTTCAAAGTTAGAGTATATTATATTCACACCTCTTTATAAGGGATGGTTATTATTACTTTTAAAATAGAGAAAAAAATATTGATAATCAACTCTGAATTAAAATAAACATCTTTTGTTAATCAACTATACCAATATATTTTCCAGTTAGTTAAAACTTCATATTGTCAGGACTGGAGAGATGGCTCAGGGGTTAAGAGCAATGGCTGCTCTTGCTGAGGACTCATGTTTGATTCACAGCACACATATGGCGGTTAACAACTTCTTTAAACTCCAGTTCCAGGAGATTACATACCCTCTTCTGACCTTTGTGGGCATGGCACAACATTGGTGTACTTATACACATGCAGGCAATACACTGATACAGATAAAAATAATAATAATAACTTCATGTTGTCAATGTGAGTGTTCAAGAGTTTCCATGTTGTACTTCACAGTCTCTTTTTACTTTTCCAAAATACCTATTGGAACTTACTTTTAGTTTTGTATTGATATTTAAATCCATATTACTTTTTCTTAATTTGGTGATATTTTATGAATTTTGTCCTTAAAAATCAGTATTTATTTTTCCTAAGGTTATGTTTATTTTGTGTACTTTTCCTTCTCTAGCCCTTAAATTAACTGTACTCACCTTTCATATGTGTTTCCTTTTTAAATTTTTTATGTACTTTTTTATTCATGTGTCTGAGTATGTCTCTCGTTGCCTGTATGTGCACCATCTTGGTGAGTGCCTGCAGAGGACAGAAGTGTGTAGGATGCCCTGGAAGTGGAAATGCAAACTTTTCTGGGCACTAGAAACTGAACCTGTGGTCTCTCTAAGAGCAGCAAATGTTCTTCACCATTGAATCATCTCTCGTCCCTCATGAGTGCTTCTTCTATATATTATGTAGTGAATCTTTCTCACCTATAAACATTTACTAAAAAATAAAGGAGACCTACATAAATATTGGAGTGTGTGATATAAGCAGCAGAAATGATTGCAAATTATGATATTCTGTGTTTCAAAAATGTTTCAAAAATATAAAGTGGTATTTCAATAAAGATCTGAACATGGAAGGGGAACACTTTTTTGTTTTGTCTTATTTTCATTATTTATTTAATAAGCACAAAATTAGAAGAAGCATTTCATTACAACACCATTGACATATTCAATAACAATTTCCAAGAGAAAGATGGATCTCTTTCGAAACTGGCTATAAAATTTAGGTTCACTATTCACGAAATACAGTTGTATAATATTGTACTAAGTATAAACCCTATAAGACAGAAAATTGAATGAGGTTTTAACCTTTAAAAAAGATCTCCATTTCATTTTAAAATACACTCTTTCATACAGAAAAGCTCATTTTTAATGCAACTAACACTTAGAGGTTTGCATATGTGTCTCTAATCTCTATATATCTGATTATTACTAGTCACAGTTGGTTACATTCTGAGATACTTGGCACCTGATCGTGGATATAAAGTCATCAGGTAGATTTCACTGGTAATGTTTTTCAAATCTTCTAATTAACATGAAGCAAATTTTTATGCTTCTTCCTCAAAAGAAGCCATTTGTAAAATCAAGTCTTTTCATTTCTTCTGGGGAAGTTTCACTATGCATGAAACTAGACATTGTTTCTCTTCTGACATGTTTACCCTGCTTGGTTTTTCAGACTCTGTGGTTTCTTGACCTATATTCATTTTAGAGAATCTCAGCCCACATATATTTGAATATTGTTGCTGTTCATTTTTCCTCATCTTCTGCTGCTCCTATTATGCAGGTTTTGGGACTTCCCATTGAAGGCCGAAAGGCTTTTCATAGTATTTTCATTTTTTATATCCTGTAATTGGGACAATATTTTCTGTTGATCTGTTTCAGCTCAAACGTCTTTTTTTCTTTTGATAATTTTATAGGTGCAATATAGTTTAGCATTGGTTATGAACTTTTCATTGTCTAGCATCTCCACTTTTCAGCTGAGCTACATTACCAGTTCCAATAAAACAGCCTTTTAAGTGAACATTTGTACCCTACATTTTTCACTATTTAGCATAGAAACTCTACTTTTTTAAACTATTTTGTTGTGTAGTTTATATTTTGCAGTATGTACTTGAAACTAACCTAAGTCAAATTTCAAGTAAATCTCTATCACAATATTTTATGAATGTTCTAGCTTTATGGATGTTACTGTAAAACAATATCCTACAAAAAGTTCCTTAGAGGAGGGAGGAGTTATTTGGCTCACAATTTCAGTCCATCATTTGGGGGAAATCAAATTAGGAAGCTCAAACACCTACTCACATCACATCCATAGACATGTATAGAGAGAGTATAATGCATGTACCCTAGCTTGTTTGCTTACTTTCAGCTACTTTTCTCCTCTCTTATAATGATCAGGATCTTCACCATGGGGAATGGTGCTACCTAAAATGGGCTGAATATTCCTATATCCATTAACAACTGGGATAATGTCCCATAGTCATGCCGACCGGTGAATGTAATCTACATAACTCCTCATTAAGACTCTTCCCTAAAATGGAGAGATTAGTCAATAGCTAAGAGACTTGATTGCTCTTGCATACATCTGGTTCAGTTCTCATCATCTTCATGGTGGCTAAAAACTGTCTGTAACTCCAGTTCAGGGGCTATAATGCCTTCTTCTGGTCTCCAAAACCATTCATACACATGGTACACTTACATACATTCGGGTAAAACATTCATAAGCATAAAATAAAAATAAACATCATTTTTTAAAGACCCTCTTCCCATGTAATTCTAGATTGTGTCATGTTGACAGTTAAAATTAGCCACTACAAGGAGTAATGAAAGTATCACATAGTAGCAAAGTCTTCATAATTCCCTGTCCTCATCCCCTGTGTCATTTCTGTCAATCTGCTAACTTATCTATAAGCTGTGGAAGTACGATCATGATGCTGTGGATAAGAAAAGATGTGTTCTCATTTCCCTCTAATCCTAAGTCAGCATTTTCTGTTCCTGTCTTGCTGAAGGTGAAGAATTCACATTGGACAAAGAAAGAATAAGCAAGAAGTCAAGGTTTAATTCATCAGGTAAGAAATCAGAAGCACAAAGTAAATAGACCCTCCTGAGTGGAGTGTGGATTGAGTCGAGGGGTAATGGTAAATATCTGTGTCTACTATCTCAACATTAAGTCTTGGTCTACCATGTTGTGGGTACCTCCCTCCCTTGGTGGGCTGTTGGCCACCTACCCATGAGAACAAAGGGAGCATAAGCGATGAAGGGGGTCAGGATGACCAGTGAGCGCAATGGAAAAGTGTGGGAGAAAAGCTTGAGCCTAGGGTGATATTGTAACTGTCATAGTCACGTGGTTTCTAGGAAACCAGGCTCTGTAATCTGAAACCCAGTATGCTAATGAGGCATCCTGCTCTCTATTCTGTGATAGGACGTTAAGTCTGTTATACTAATAGGATGATGCTAATAAGGTATCATACTTGCTGTACTGTGATAGGATGCTAAACCTGTTATGCTAATGAGGTATCCTACTTGCTGTGCTGTGATTGGACCACTATCCCTATATAAGCTTGTGCCTTCCTCCAATAAAGCAGACCTGTGTCACTGAACCTGGTCTCCTGTGTCTCAATGTGGCTCTGCTGACACAGTCTCCTCACCAGCCCTGGGGTCTGGGACCAGGCAGAAGCAGCGATGGGAGGCAGCAAAGGGCAAGCAGAAGAGCTACCTCAGCACCAGGCGAGCAGAAGAGTGGCCTCAGCCCAGGACAGACAAAAGAGTGTCCTCAGCCCAGGGCGAGTGGAGGAGCAGCCTTAACGCCCGTGAGAACAAAGGAGTGGCACCCACGAGAACGGAGGAGCGGCTGCCACTGGTGGTGACCACAGCTGGTACCCAATGTGGGGCTCGAAAAGCCCGACCCCATGAGGCTGTAACACTTTGGTTGTAACACTCGGGGATACTGATGCCCTCTTTGCCAGTGATTCTTCCATGGCTGCTCATCAATTTTGTTCTCCTGTGCTTCTTCTTCTGGCTCGCAGTCTTCGGTTTGGTGTGTCGTTCTTGTCTCCACTGATCATCTTCCTGATCGGCTCCTGAGTCCTTCTGGGTATGTCTTGCAGGGTGAGTGACCTCCAGTATGGGGAATAGTTATCCAGCTGCTGCCGGCCTCCGTGCTGCTGCACTAGTTTCTCTCCTCAGGGGTAGGTAAATTAGGGTAATAGAGAAGAAAGTAACTAGGGTATTAGATGAAGTGCTAGCTGTTGCTCCTTGGCTTACAGATTCCTCCTGTTGGGATCTGGAGTAATGGGTTCGTGTGCTACTCACGAAAGAGAAGTCAGGGAGGAGTGTCCATTATCTGGGCTGTTCTACCTCATTGTGACTGCCATTCTGGCCTCACTTCAGGGGGTTCCCCCCAAAGCCCCTGAACAGGACAATCCCCTATTTAAGGAGCTAGATGAGCAAATACAACAACAGTATGCTGGGAATAGCCTGTCCTAGGCATTTCCAGTTAAAACAAAACTAACAGATTCTTGTTCTGATAAAACTATGACTGTTATTGATGCTATAAAAAAATGAGGAATTGGGGTTTGAGAGCTCCCCGATGTAAAACAGGAAGTCAAGATCACCTCTGCCCCACCATTACAGTGTGGTGGCTACCCTCCGCCATCTTGTATTAGCTTTGATGGAAAACAGGAAGTTAGGGCAGCCTCTGTTCTGCCATTACAGGGCGATGGCTACTTTCCACCATCTTGCACTAGCTTTAAGGAAGTTCCCCTCCAGTCCATCTACCCCTCCCTTCCAGAGGAGGACTGGAAGCCCTTTCTGCCTAGGCCCTTCTTCTATGATACAATGGGAGATTTTCCACAGTTTTTCCTGGTTACCGTCAATCAGGGACTACAGAACCCTAAGCTCTGGAATCCATAATCTCATGATACCTTAAGGAAGCTGTGTAAGGCCGCAGTTGAGAATGGCAATCACTCCCCCGGTTTGGTCAGTTATCAGATACAATCAGTCATTCGGCCAATACCCCCTATGATTGGCAGAATATTGCCCGTGCCTGCTTACAGGGAGGCGATTTTCTTTTATGGAAAGCTGCTTACCAAGATGAATGTGAACAACAGCCAGAACACAATAGAAATGCCAATGTTCAAAACACTGGATTTGACACCTTTGTAGGGCATGGCAAATTTACAACCCCACAAGCCCAGGCACAGGGACCTCCTCCCTACTTTGAATAAGTGCGGCTTTGTGCGCTCCATGCTTTCCAAAGCATGCCGACTCGTGATGATACCAAATTGACCAGATTGATACAAAAACAGGCGAGCCTTTCTCTGATTTCGTTAAAAGGTGTCAACAAAGTGTTAATAGGAAAATCAGCCATCAGGGGGCCGCAGATGCTTTGCTCAAGGATCGTGTATATGAAGGCTGCTCTACAGAGTGTCGCCTTGCCATAGTACCCATTAGACACAAGGATGTCTCTAAATGGATTCTGACCTGTCAGGATGTGGGGACTGCTCAAGCTCATGCCACGGCTCTCACTGAGGCACTGGCTGCTCAACAGCCACAGGCCAAGATGGACAAAGGCAAATGTTGGGCTTGTGGAGGACAGGGTCATTGGTATTGAAGATCTGGCAGGTGGACATTCTCAAATATATCCATCATATTATTGACAGCTGTTGTTAACGCAAGGCAAAGGCTATGCTTGTGTCTTTCCAGATAAAGTTTCATCCCTCATTTGGATCCCAGCCTGGAGCATCAAAATTGCCTGCAATAAAACCCTCCCTCCACAACCACCGACCCCAGAAATGGCAGCCCTGACCCTGGAGGTACCAGCACACCTCTCAACCACTGAGAGACCAATCTCGTAGACCACAAAAGCCATCAACCTGGGGAGCTCAAACATCTCTCCTCACAGAGACATTAGCTAAGCTAAGTCCTCAATCTAGAAGAAAACCTTTGTCTATGTTCCTTATTATTTATGTTATCAGTATTGTTAACTCTCAAGCTCTAGGAACACTTTTTAACCCACACTAACCCATCAACCTAACTTGACAGGTTATTAATGTAGCCAATGAAAAGGAGGTAAATTCCACACAAAAATCTATATCCCCTGGCCAATGGTTCCCTGAACTACAGATGTACCATGTTCCTGTCTGCCTTAGCTGTTTCCCTTATTGTACTTACTCTTTTGATTTTTGGACCCTGTATTGTCAAGAGTCTCCTTATTTTTGTTAAAACTCATATTTCTCTGGTTCAGTCAGCTGTTGCTCTGCCTCCAGATCTTGCCAGGCATGTCTCTGAAAGCAAGGACCCACTGTTCCTTGCCCTTACCAACCTATAATTGGCCTCTGACGGTTTTCAACAAATTCTTAACCCCTGAGGAGGGCTTTAAACAGGCCATACTGTGTGTACTGCCTCTCCCTCTGCCAAACCACACAAAGGGACCCACCCTTCAAGGGCTGGTAGTCAATGATGGGTAAGATCCCGAGAGACAGGACAACCTAAGACAGGCACAGTCCATTATGCTGGGTGACCCTTTAGGTGGGGACAACCTTGCCAAGGCAAAGAATCTCAACTCCTACTGGTTGGCATGGAGTTGGCACAACCTGCTCTTAAGGAAGCTCACCATCTTGAGGGAGGTGGCTCTTGATACAATGACCCCCTGAGCCATTGTACTTTGCCTTGATGTATCTGGACTGATATCAATATGCTATATACCTCACCTTTAAAAACAAAAAAAGGGGGAGATGTAGGAGACAAGCTTGAGCCTAGGGTGATATTGTAACTGTCAGGGTCATATGGTTTCCAGGAAACCAGGCTTTGTAATTTGAAACCCAGTATGCTAATGAGGCATCCTACCCTCTATTCTGTGATAAGATGTTAAGTCTGTTATGCTAAAATGATGATGCTAATAAGGTATCCTACTTGCTGTACTGTGATTGGACCACTATCCCTATATAAGCTTGTGCCTTCCTGCAATAAAAGAGACCTGTGTCACTGAACCTGGTGTCTAAATGTGGTTCCACTGACACTATCTCCTCACCAGTCCTGGGGTCCAGGACCAGGCAGAAGCAGAGACTGGAGGCAGCAGACGGCAAGCAGAAGAGCTGCCTCAGCACCAGGTGAGCAGAAGAGTGGCCTCAGCTCAGGGCAGGCAAAAGAGTGGCCTCAGCCCAGGGTGAGCAGAGGAGCAGCCTTGAAGCCTGTAAGAACGAAGGAGTGGCACCCATGAGAATGGAGGAGTGGCTGCCGCTGGTGGTGACTGCAGAAAAGACCTTCTGGGGAGTCAGTTTCAGCGATACAGCTCCCTTTATTTAGTGTGGTTCAGGGAAAAATATAGTGTGGAAGCAGCAGCCAAAGCTTCAGCTGATAGGTGTTCATAGTATGCTTTATTTACATGTGGTGGGGGATCCAATCATCTGGCTATAGGGAAATGCCTAAATATCATATGGAAAAAAACCTGGGGACAGTTTTATTGCAGGTGACTATGCCAAAGGCCATGTTCCAAATAAGGTCAGGCATCCGTGCTTGGAGGCACTTTCCAGATAAGCCAGGCAAACAGGAGGTCCCTGCTAAGAAAGGAGTCGACGTTAACAGCAGTGTTCCCCAACATCTCTCCCTGTTTTGTTTTATAATGGAGAAGTGTCGTCACAAGCTTTAAGAGCCAACTCATCTATCTCAGGAGAATCCAAAGTCTGATAATTGACCATGACCTGATTGGTAGTAATTTTAGCAATGGTGAGAATTTGTAAAAAAATTTTATGAAACAGGGAGCAAGCATCAAAATAACACAGGGGGCTATTGATATTGTAACATTCCCCCCTCTGAAGAGGCAACCCCAAAATCTTTTTGGGATAAGAGCTCCCAAATACTTTTAATGTTTTTGGCCTTTGGAACAGAGTATGTTGCTAACAGGCCCAAGAACATTTTGACTTTTAGCCAAAAAACTGGCTACTTTTCTTTGGGGTCTTTTTACCCCAACTGTGTAACCAATTTCTATCATCTATTCTTATCATACCACCCTCTGAAGAGGCTTACCCAAATTGCCAATAGGAAATTGGGACACAGACCACTCTGGCTTCTTCCATGCTGAACAGGGTTGAACGGTGAGGCAACTGGGGTACCCCTTCAGTGGGTCTGTCTAAAAGACTCCCAAATCATGTAACTCTTAACTATAGGGAAAAAATGAAGGTGTATGACTGGTGTCTGGGAGATGTGAAGGAAAAGTAAAGGTAAGAGTAAAGGCAAGAGTTGTTAGTATTACAATTTCTAGGCAGGGAACCAGAAAATGTCCAAATTAAAGTCCATTGGAATTTCTTGATAAGGGCTTCCAAAAGCACCCATCTAATGGGTTTCTGCTCCTTTTGCTTTTGTCTGTTAAGGCTGGACTGATGATTGATGAATTCAGGATTTGTTGTGAGGCACTTTCATAACTGTTGGAGTGGCTAGAATCACCTCCCTCTTAAATGGCCTCTAGAGAGGGAGAGAAAACAAATTTAGCCATCATTTAAGAACAATAGTGAATTGTTTCCCTCAGCTGCAGGTGGGCACTACAGTATTGTAGACCAAGATTTAAAGTCCTACACCTGAGTAGCACTGTCCTATTAGGAAGAAAATCACCAATGAGAAATAATTGCCTAAAAAACATCTTATAAGAACTTAAGTCTAACGTCTGGGATGTATTTGGGCCATACAGTTGGCCCAAATAAAACAATATATTATTACTTTTAAGGTCATGTGAGGATCTGTTCCTCAGGGGTCATATAGGCTCAGGGGGAGCCCCTGGCTCCTCAGGCTTTTCTTTACCAGTTCCAGCTATGTGAAGATAAGTCAAGAGGTCCTGGCTTGACCTGGGCTACACTTGGAAGTATGGAGGAAATGTTTCCTCTGTATTGATCCTCCTCTTTGCAGACTGAATACTGGTTCAAGTTCATCTTCTGGGGTCTCCATGGCCTCCCTGAACAACAGGACAGGTGACTCTCCAAAGTTACAGGACATTTTGAGAGTTGCTCCATAGCCCCTGGAACTTGTTTGACCTTGGAAGGCAAGGAACAAAAATTTTTGTTTTTAATTCCCTCTGAACAGATTAGAATAGGCCTCAAAGTCTGGCTATTAAACATCCAAGAAGGTTAGTTGCACCAATCTGGTACTTTTAATTACCATGTATTATGTAGGTAGAGCTTGGGCAAACCCAAACATTTTTAAATAAACCTTGATGAGACATCCTTAAACTAGTTTACTAAGCTATGACCTTAGAAATTTTAAGATCATTTTCTCATGCTTGATAAATAGTAACAAACCTACATAGACCTCCATCACTTACTTAGGCTTTCTCATTTTTAACAAAATACCTCCATTCCTGTATCCTTCTAACATCTTTTACCTTACAATTCTCTTTTTTAATAACCATAGGACATAATAACATTAATAAATTTTTCATCTGTTGTCAGAATTCTTTTCCTTGGGATACTAAGCAATGCTTATTCCCTTTTAAGGTTCCAGTGTCAAACCAATGTTTGATTACATTAACGTTTTACTGGGGAACCAATGAATTTTCTGAGCTTACTTACTGAGATAACTTAGGGGTTGCTGAAGTGTACTTAGTTATAGAGATGACTGAGGGAGTGTTGAGGTATATGAGTGACCTGAGAGTATTTACACTGGAAAGCCTTAACCCAGCATGGATCAAGCCTTCTCTTCCCAGCCTTCCCCAGATAATACACTTTAGTTCTCCCCAAACCCAGGAGACCATGTATGATTAGGGCCAAATTACATACAGTTAGCTGGGAAGAGCAGCTGGATACTCAGGTGAGGGTCCATTGACCCTGATTACCCCTCCTCCTTTAATTAGAAACTTAAGTCCACAGGTCCAATTGTGATGATGTTGTTAGTAGACACAGCTGAAGTCATTGAGATGGTAGTTGTTTGACTCAGAAGGAAGTAGTGTGTAGCATCATGTTATTAAAAGAACATGGAATCTAAATTATATGCATAAGATAATGTAATAAATTACTATCACCCATGTACATATTGTGTTTTATGTCTTTTCCAGGTAAACCTTATAGGAAACACAAGACAGTTAAAAATCTTTTACCATATATAGATTAGAGAGTGGTCTACCAAAACCTTGCTTTAGGTTAGATAAAAGCAATTGGTACATAGTTAAACATTATTGAATTGATGTTTACAACCTCCAGCATAATCAGTTCCAGAAAACTGTGCTATAACCCTGTTTAGACTTTTAAATAAATAAAATTTAATAATTTTAGGAATAAGTTATAAACAAATCTATAAATAAATTTACCAAGCAATTAATATTTTACCACACATATATAGAGATGAACAATTATCCTAAATATATTATTATATTGTATAAACATTGAGATGTCCTTCTAAGACTTGAAGGAGGTTTTAAACAGCCAAGCCTGCTTTAAAGGTTTATAGATGTTTTACACAGACTTGGAAAATGTTTATTATATATAAAACATATCTAAACATAAAGATAAATTGCACCCTGGAGCAGAAGTAATCATTCCTTAAAAGTTAACTTATTCATTTTATGTGTATGAGTGTATCGCCTGCATGTATGTGAGTGCACCTGTGTCGTACAAGGCCATGGAGGTAAATTATTATTTAAAACTTGCTTTATTAGTATTAAATATAAATCTATACATTCACAACAGTCTCATTCAATAAATATTGTGGTTAGAAACAATGTCACAACCAAACATTTTCAAAACCAAGACCGATTACCTTGATGAAATTTTTTTATCAGATGTATATCAAAGAAACTCTTAAAAGCCAGCAGTACTTTACATATACATCCATATACACATATCCATATATATACATATAGATATGCATAAATATGATAATCTCATCTTAAAATGGCTCTGTTGGACAAAGCCATACACACTGATGAGGTGGAAAGAAGAAACTGGTACATATTTAAGCATTATCAAATTGATGTTTACAGCTTTTAGCATAATCAAATAAGGAAAATTGTGATGTTTTAGTTACTGACTGAGGAATTCTAGGCAGAAGGTCTCTTTTTTTAAAAAAAATCTATCCTGTTGTTTATTAAGTTGTTAAATTTATCTATTACTATACATTTTACATTAGTCTGTGTTAGTGACCAAATAGAGAATCCCATTAACTACTTTTACTATAGACACTAATACCCTCTGTTGAAATTAGTTTACACCTTAGCTGTTTTTAGGTGTACAGTGTATTACTCTTACGCTGTTTTGTTGTTCTCCTTTTCTTGTCACAAGGTCAGGGGGCTAGCCTGAGCGTGGAGAAGTTTTGGAGAATATATCTTAATATAATAGGCTTGAGAGGAGTCAGCATCTCAGTGAGCTCAATTTGCCAATATAATTAATACAAAAAGGCAATTGTTTTTCTTTTGCCTAAAAGTTTTTAAAATTGTTTATCCATAGTTTACTTTTAAACTAAGGCAAGGCTGTTAACTCACATGGTGAATTCCTTTGAAGAGGGCTGTCAGTCTGGATTAGAAAAAACATTTTATAACTTATTATACATGATCTTGGATTAAGTACCCATGACCGGCAGAATAAGAAACACAGAAAACAATGGTACCTAAAAGAAAATATAAAGAGACAATATCATAATACTCTTTTCTTTTTAGTTTATCTATGATATTATAACTAGAAGGTACCCAGGGAATGATGTGGCAGAGACAAAGCAAGCATACAGCGACCAAACATCAGAGAGGGAAATAACTCTATTCCAGATAAATATAGGCTTAGAATCACAATGCAGAAAAGGGGAGCGATTGGTACCAATAGAGTCCACATCTTTAGTCTCCTATCCCTTTTAACCTCCCATTGTTGTAAATGTGTGTTGGTAGTAGCATGTCTCCCATGGGCTGCAGTAGCCGCTGCTGTGGCATGACCCCAGAGAGGGGAGAAAAGGCCATGAGCAGTGCACCCTTGGTGCAAGACAGCCAGCAGGAAGGCATTTCCCCCAAGGAGAAGCCCACAGGGGCATGGAGGACTATGTAGGGTAGTCATCTCAGGTGAGCCCCTTCCCTAAGAAAAAGTTTGCAGAAAAAAAATGGCTTTTAAAATCTTTTTTTCATTTGCCTATGGGGTAAGCTGCCTTAAAGACTTTAAGTGATCTGCAACCACCCTCAGCTTTAAATCCCTTGTTTTTGTTTTTGTTTACATTATGGGGCAGGCCGATTTAAATTCTCACCCAATCCCTTCCCTTTGAGCCTGAGTACCTTTTTCTCCTGTGGCAGGACAATTTAAATTCTCACCTAACTGGTGTAGCTTTAGCCTGAGTGACCCAGGGGTGAGATAACAAAACAGACAAGGAAGTTTTTTATCTTAGAAGTTGAATTCAATGCCTGTGTGAAAACCCCTTGCAAGATACAACTTTGGGGATTCTTTGTTTCTAGAGGTGCTGTTCAAGATAGAAAAGGAAAGGGGGTGAAACACTGATTCATAGGGGAACATTCCCTGGACCAAAGGCCTTGGAGAATTCCTCGCTAGTCCACAGCACAGGCCTCAAAGACTCAGACCAAAAATAAAAGGAGGAAAGAGGAGAGATTGCTGATTCTCAAGGGTGGGATGGCCAAGGCAAAGCTGCTGCTACCCTTTTGGAGAGAGGGGGTACTCACAAACTCCACATATTCCAGGAGCCCCACATTGGGCGCCACCTGTGGGTCTCTCCCTCCACTCATGGGCCATTGTCCACTACCCACCAGAAGAAAGGGAGCAGAAGTGAAGGAGGGAGACAGGACAGCCAGTGAACATGACAGAAAAGACTTTCTCAGTGATACAGCTCCCTTTGTTCAGTGGGGTTCAGGGAAAAATATAGTGTGAGGCAGCAGCCAAAGCTTCAGCTGATAGGTGTTTATAATATGCTTTATTTACATGTGGTAGAGGATCCTATAATCTTGCTATAGGGCAATGCTTAATTATCATATAGAAAAAACCTGGGCGTAGTTTTATTGCAGGTAACTATGCCAAAGGTCATGTTCCAAATAAAGTCAGACATCCGTGCTTGGAGGCACTTTCCAGATAAGCCAGGCAGAGAGCGGGAGGCCCCTGCTAAGAAAGGAGTCGACCTTAACAGCAGGGTTCCCCAACACCAAGTCTCCTCCCATTGCTCATCTGTGGGTTGATCTGGAATCGTCCCCTTCTTGGAGTAGGCAAAGTCTTCCTCAGTAGGCCACCTTATCAACAGTTTAATCCATTACAATTAGATGTAAGAATATGAATAAAGGTATACCTAAGTACATATAAATTAGAGGTGATTAGGTAAAAGGAAAAAAGTGCCTTATGTGCTCCTCATAGAGGAACTTTGTAGAGGCTAGCAAGATCCTGGTGCAACCATCCTTGCTGTTTTCCCCAGATATTTGTCTTTTGCTCTGCCAGCTTGGCTATCTCACACCCAGCTACAAGCTCTCATATTTACCTCTGTCCACAGTGTTCCTGATTGGATAGCTTTATGAGCCACATTCAACTTTAAGCTTCATTATTTATGTTTAACAGTGTAATTTATTTTGACTGTCCTTTTTAATAAACATAAATGGTTAGAACAATTAAAAATTTCTTTCTCTTTCTTCCTTCATCCCTCCTTCTCACCTTCCTTCCCTCCCATCTCTCAACAATGTTTCTATAGGTAAATATGTATACCTTAAAATATAATATAATCTTATATTTTTGTAATTTTAAAATGTTCCATTTGAAATGTTGGGAACTAATTAAGTTCCTATATACTAACTTGCCTATAAGAATATGAATATGGGGCTAAGGAGATGGCTTACTTGCTGAGCAAGCATGAGCACTTGAGTTTGGATTCCCAATGTGCTGTTCGCTGGCTAGAATCTACAACCCTAGGTGGAAGTTGGAGGATATTCTAGGGGCTTCAGGCATTGGCAAGCACAAACAGGTGGCAGAGGAGCTGTTACCAGAGCTGGAACTAACTGTTAAGCCTGATCAAGATGACAACCTCTCCAAAACACTGAGATTTCATGGCAGAGTCTATTGGGGGAAAAGCCAATGGGGAGCTTCTCCATCGGTGGAGTCCTAGGCAAGAAGCTGAAGGAAAGGGGTTTTGTCAATGCCTATGTGGTCCTTGGCTTGTTTCTGGTGCTAAAGCAAGCTGAAGACCTCTTCTGGGAATATGTGAAGGGCACATGTCAAGTCATTGCCAAGTGGTACCAGGATGGCTTTAGATGGCTTCAAGAATGTCATGTTTTCTAAGGACCCCTCAGCCAGTCCCAGAATCCAGTCTCCAGGGTTTGTAGACAAATGGGGCTCCATCCCTTCCTCAAGAAGAAGAGATCGCTGTTGTCACACTCACCTCCTACGTTCTCCAGGGTCTTCGGGAGGTTCTCGCCCCTCAATATTTCAACCTTTTAGGGATTCTTGCCCTTGCATGCATTGCTAGCCTCCTTTCTCTATGTAGTCCACTGACAATCAGTTACCTGATTCCCTAAGTGAAGTACAGGCTTCTTCTCCTTCCTCCCTTTCTGATCTGTTGGATGCCATTTGGATCCCTACTTTTTGCAGGAGTCACTGTTTTTTGTTTGTTTTGTTTTTTTTAATTAAAAAAAAAACATTTTATTGAGCATTTACAATTTTATACAACAATTCTTAATCAAATTTAGGCCTCTATCCCATTCATGCACCTCTATCACCCCCACTGGACCTCATGTATTCCTCCATACTCGTTAAGTCCAATCCAGTCAAGCGTTTGTACTCAGATGTCTTTCAGTGTAAATTTGTCCACAGAAGTCTAGTCAGCCCATCTAGAGCTCCTATGCAAGGCATATGCTCCTTCATTCCTCATCCAGCATCAATAAATCTCTAATATCTTTCAGCCTAGGGCTGGCCTGCGACCTATTTCTCTCCTCTCCTCTGGGCCCTTGTTTAATTGAATTGACATGGGCCCTGTGCTCAATGTTACCTTTACCACAAGTTCACATATGCAGGCTTCCAGACTTGAAAGACTCTGCTTCCCTGTGTTAGTGAGCCAGCCCTGGATCTTACCCTGTCTGCCCCTTCTTCAGTAATTGTTGCTGAGCTGTTGTGGGTGGGTGAGATTCAGTATAGGATTCCCATCTAAGGATACATACTCTGTAGTCCCTTAGTCCTTAAAACTTGGCCAGTTGTAGCTTTCTGTGTGCATCTCACTCTGTTGTATAAGGAAGCTTTACTAGGAGAGATACATTAGTTTTCTTTCTACTCCCTTGTTTCACTTTGTTCCATGGGCCTTAGGTATAGACATTCAGTTGTGGATGTGTCACCTAGTACTGGGCATCTCTCAGACATATTCTCTGTGTCTAACCAGTTGTGGAATTCTGAAGTATCCTCCATCTGTTGATACATATTTCTGAGATTTAAAATTACTTCAAATTACTGCTGCAATTATTCTGAAACAGTTCATCTGAGAACATTAGGGGTTTTAGTATCATGGCATGTTTTGTGTCAGCTTGAAATAGCATTAACTGAGAGTAGATACATACGAAAATCAGTTTTTACATTGTATAATTCATTTTACATCTTTAAATTTTCATAGACTGCTAAATATGTAATTTCTAGTCAACAAATGAAGCAGGTTTTAGAACTATGTGTTGTGAAGATTGTATGAGTAAGATTTTTTAATTTCGGTGACCAGATCCCACACCTGGTGCAAGCCAATTATCTGATTTCAACAAATGTCATCTTGGATATGCAAACTTCTAGGCAAAAGAAGGTTTGGAATTCTCATATGTTGTCAAGAGGGACAGGCTACCTCAATGCATTCTATTCTGTAAATGCAATAGCGTATTTGTGATAGTGCTGGTGGAGGTATGAATGTCTGTCTGCACTTTCATTTCCTCGGATCGGTAACTTAGGTCCCTAATTTTACTAAAGTTGTTACATTTGTGTCTGTGAGTCCCTTGGCTGGAGGCACAAAGTCTCTGGGTTTCTTCATGTAACCATTGCTAAGCAGGACCAACTTAATATTATTTCCACTGTAGGTTTGGGGAAAATCTACATAGTGTTGATTGTTCTTATATTTGCTTATGAGACAGTGATGCATCTAATATCTGTATATGTCAATGGGATTAAATTTCTTGAATGTTTTATTTTTATTGAATTTTTGCTATCTTTATACAATAAAATTTTATGACATTTAAATACCCTCTCCTATCACCACTTCCCCTTGTTTACTGCACCCAATTTACAGCACCCACTTTCTAAATTGAACTTCAGTCTCACCGGAATTAAGGTCAATAACTGACAAGTGGGAGCTTCTTGAAATAAAAATCTTTGTACAGCAAAGGAAAAAGCAATGGAGTGAAGAGGAAGTTCCAAGACTAGGAGAAAATCCTTACCAGCTATATATCTGACAGAGGATTAATATTAAGAATATATAATGATCTCAAAAATAAAGAAACAGAAAACAAATGGCCCAATTGAAAAAATAGTGCTATGGATCTAAACATAGAGTTCTCAAAAGAAGAAATAAAAATGACTAAGAAATGCCTTAAAATCATCACCCTTAGTTATTAGGAAAATGGAAATTAGAACCAATTTAAAATTTCATCTCACTCCAGTCTAATGTCATTAGTATTGATCAACAAAAGTAAGTAAAGTTATAACCTAGAGTTCTACGAAGTTTATGTTTCAGCCAGCTCTTTCTTCATATCTTTGCATAGGAAAGAACCTGTATGACTGATGAGAAAAATGTTGGTAGACCCAAATTTAATAACAGTTTTAGCTCTATAACCTGTCATGCTTGGAATATGAGTTTCTGGCTGTAGTTTCTGTTATGGGCTATGTGTGGGTTAGATATAAATTCTGTTGCAGATTCTTAGGCTTTGGTTGCCAGTAACCTACATATTCATCCTTTTGCTGGGTTGACTTGTGTTGTCATTTTGTTTTTGTTGTTGTTGTTGGTGTTGTTGGAGACAGAGTTTCCCATTAGCCCCAGCTGGCATGGAGCACGGCAGACCAGATTAGCCTTGATAAAACAGAGATCTGCTTTCCTCTGCCTCCCAAGTGCTGAGATTAAAGGTGTGTACCATCTTGCCCAGCAGGCCCTTTTTTTTGAATATTAAGCTTGGTTTTCCTGTTCCTTGCTATGACAATTCCTCTCCAGAAGTCTAATATTACTATGAATGTTATTAAAAGTATGTAAAATAAAACCTTTCTTCTTCCATGACACAGAACATTTTAGCATTGTCTTTAAACTTACTTAGATGACAATGCAATCTATCACGCAAAACTGTACACCTTTGAGGATGAAAGGGGCCTGTAAATAATTAATCCTATACAGCAAGCTTAATTCTGGATCATTGTGGCAGTCTGAACTTAGGATTGCTCAATATATAAATTACTTTCCCAAATGTCCTGAAAGCAGAAAATAGAACTAGCATGGAAGTTGCTGCATTGATCTAACCAGTGGGAGTGAGTCAGAAAATAACTTTTTTGAACCAATTTTTATGTAAACATTTTGTGCCACAGGCAGGTTACATCTATTACAGCTTTTCAGAAAATAATATTACACATTGCAGAATATCCTTATAGAGTTTCATTTTAATGCTGCTCCCTTGTTTTCTGTTATATGTATATTTCTTCTAAGATATATGGGATTTTATTTTAACTTCTTTCTAAAATTATTATGTCTTACCAAATTTTCATAGTTACATTCACCACATTTGACCTATACCTTATAGCTAAAGAGTTGTTTTCTTTCGGAAAGGATTTTTCACTTCAGTGTTGCAGCAAAACAGAAAAATCTAAATTTCCCTTCACAATTATCATTTCATACATAAATATTGATATGATTGTTTAAATGTTATTGAAAATGAAGTAATTGGAAGAGTGGTTACTTGGTTACTTAATGGCATTATCAGTTTTTCCACAGAGATAATCGGTGGATATTCTATTCTCTATGTTAAATAATCTAAGGGCAACGTTGTTGAGAAAAGTTTCAATTATTCCAGCTAGCTCCCTAAGTGGGAAGAATTCAGATGTTAAATATGCAGCAAAATCTAACATGTGACACAGATCCAGGAAGTCTCTTCGTATCTACATAAAGGGCCTTAAGTGAGACCACAGCAGATCAGAAGCAGAACAGGTCTTAAGATACATATAAAAAATGCAGAGGGCAGGAAAGAAGGGTCAATGGATAAACTGCTGCTATGCAAACAAGGGGACCTGAGATTGAAGCCCCAACAAAACAAAGAAAACAACAACAAAAACAACAAACTCTCAAATTCCACCAGGGATAGACACATGCACATTCACATCTACCATATGCTCGTTAGTTTTTGCTATCTTGAAACATGGTAGAGTCACCTGGGGTGAAGAAATCACAACTGAGGATTTTTCTCCATCAGAGTTGCTTGTGGGCATGTCTGTGAGATATTTTCTTGACTGCTAATTGATCTAGGAGGGTCCAGTCCACTGCGTCTGTGGTTTAATGCCTAGATAGGTGGGCCTGGGCTGTATCAGAAAGGTAGCTGAATTTGAAAACACATATTAGGCTCCATAGGCCTTTAACAAATAAAAATTGAGGACATGAAGTCAGGGAGAGGTAGCAAGGCAGGAATGGAAATGGGGAGGTGGTCTGAATATGAACAAAATATATTTTTTGATATCCTTAAAGAAACAACAGGGACCACTGTGGAAGAGGAGATAGAAAGATGGTAAGAGCCAGAGTTGGCATATCAACAAAAGGAAATAAAGGTTTTCAGACCACTGAAATTATTCATATATACTTTCAACAATGGTGACAGCATGCACAAGACTGATGCAGACTCAATCAAACAAAAACCCAGTGTAGAATGAGGGAATTAGGCAACAGGCCCCAACCTTAGCCTAGGAACTATTGGCAACTGATTACTGCTGGGTGAAGGAGAGTAGATCTTCTTTAGGGAGTGACACTAGATAGGCTGGCTGGACTCCAGTGGATGAACTTGCATCAAAGACATACAGATACAAATGCTTGACCAGAAAGAACTTAATATATATGACATAATGCATGACATCCAATGTAGGGAGATTTGGGGGGGGCACTGATAAGGGAGGTGGGTCTAAATTTGCTTAAGATCTAGTATACGAAATAGACAAAAACTCAATAAAAATGTTAAAAACAATCTTAAGCAAAAGAATTTTGGAAGAAGAGAATACAGAAAGATAGATGAGAAACCCAGGGGAAGCAAGTCACTAATCAGCCTTTCTCATGGTCCCTGCCTCAGTTCCTGCATCCAAGTTCCTATTTGAACTCCTGCCCTGGATTTCCACAAAGATACACACTAAACATGTGAGATTAAATAATGCTTTTCTTCCCCAAGTTAGTTTTGATCAGTTTTTATCACAGCAAATGAGATAAAACTTGGAAACAGCATATGTCCACATATGCACTAATTTTCT
>NW_008340588.1:2737335-2747845 GCF_000622305.1 Nannospalax galili
AAGGAATTATTTTATTTATTTGGAGTCAAATTTGAGTGATCATCGGTCAGTAATACAGATTCAGGTGTCACTAAATACCATGTCTGTAATGATAACAATGTTGTAGAGTTTTATAAAAACAAACAATAAAAGTAAAAAATCAAGACACTTTTGAAATGTATTGCAAGAATTATGAAGTAGGTGGGTTACAGCAAAGCAGAGAAACCTCTGCTGTACCCTCAGATGCTCCAGTGACTTTTAGGCTGATGGAAGAAAATGGACTGTTAAGTTAGAGCACCTAGTTACTGTTTCAGGTAAAAGTCACAGAAGACATTGTTAAGTCACACACAATAATTAGGATATTTGAAGGGCCATGTTAGCCCAAGATAATTCATAAATAGTTTGTTCACCTATAACTTTCCAGCCATAGCATAATAACTAAGATTCTAATCAGTCTGTGTGGAGTGGTCAGGCAGAGGTATCTACTTGATGGGACAATTTGGGCAAAACACAAACACACACACACACACACACACACACAAACACAAACACACACACAGTAAGAAAATGGAATAATACCAGGGTTGAATTTTGGAAGAACATAGACCTGTGTCTAATTACATGTGCTATATGTGTCAATCAAAATTTCCAAAGAGCCTGATTCAGTAAGTCCCTTCCATTATGTCCAAGGAATTTTACACACAGAAATTTAGCTGATGGATATCATTAGTGTCTATACTTACATGTAAATGTAACTCAAATCAAGAGGAACCCTACAAAAGTGAAAAATATGCTACAAATTCATGATAATAATCCCCTTAAATTTTGTCTTATCAATATGTAATATAAGAACCATTTCTTCGTTCCATAAGAATCCAATACACCTTACCCCTTGATGCAGTGAATGTGAAAGTCAGACTTTAATTCCATGGACCATTAGTGCACTAAGAATTCTGTAACTAGCCTCAGAATATGTTTCTCTCACTGACCTACTGAGAAAATTTGAGATTTTTTTTTTGTTAAGTTTGCTCTATAACCTGAAATTTCCCCCTCTTTCTTATGTTTAAAAGTATATAAATGTCCAAGATGATTCCCTCTCCAAGGGCCAACAAATGCTCTTCTCAGGAACATAGCAACTTGGAAGAAAACTTGGCATGCCTAAGGTCTTTGGGGAGCAAGGGATGTATATTTCCTTTGCCTCACTTTGGCTGCCTACATGCATATTTAAAAGAAAACTATATTAAATAAGTCTATTACAGTGACATTCAAGATCTAAATTACATTGATGAATATAAAATAAATTATGGTTTACATTTTTAAATATATGTTATATCTGACAAAAAAGACTACCGTTAAAAATATATATGTAGTTTTACAAGCTATGCCATTATTATTTTTAATTTTTCATTTAGCTTCATTTTATGTTGCAATTCCAAATGATGATCCTATTTTATTCTGACTTAAGGCATACTGACAAAATTCTCATGTAACTCAAATTTTATAAACTGGAAATAATTATTACTATTATCATAGAAAACAATTTGAGTTTGTCAGAAATTTCACTGGACTTTGAAAATAAATGTTTTAATGTAAGCACTTAATATATGTTCCTAACAAAGAGTACAATGAAGGAAAAGATGATCTAATAAATTTGTTTTACAGATATTTTTCCATTCATCATTCTTTTCTCTTTAGCCACTTTGGCAAAGTCTATTTATAAATTCATGCATCTAGCTGGGCATGGTGGAGCATGTATTTAATCCCAGAACTGGTCGGCAGAGGTAGGCAGATACCTGTGAGATCCAGGCCAGCCTGGTCTACACAGTGAGTTCCAGACCAGTTGGGGCAACAAGGAAGCACTGTTCCAAAAAATTCATGTGTCTGCAAAGGACACAGATTCACTTTGGACATCAAGCTTCCAATCCTCACTGATTAAGATTTCCCTTGCTACTTGATGCCCAATAAAGCCTATTTTTCTTCTGATGAATTTCTATGCAATGGGCATATATTATATTAAAAATAAAAATATGGTCAACAAGTTTATATTACAATATATCAATGTGTTTTATCCTATTTTTCTTTGGGTATTACATGATGCCATCCTAGAGAAACCCCTGGCTGGTAGTTATGGCAACTTGAGAGGAACAATGCAGTGATAACCAGGTAACATACCTATTGGACATTCCCTAGTAGAAGGAAATGGGTGAAGACACAGGGTTTTCACATAGGATTCCTTCCTCCTATCCTCCCACAAGCTACAATATTCTTGTTAAATGCTGGAGTATACATGCGGTGGAAGGTTAATTGAAAGTAAAACTCCATGATGCAGCTTCTGATAGGGAGGCATTTTGCTGATCAAGCAGCTATTTGTGGAACATGCACACTCTTGTAAGTACACCCTCACTTATGCTCTCCAAGTGAGCCCAATTACTGACAGGATCATCAAGTTTGGCTTGGTGAAATTATGCATTGGTCTGTACTGGTGCCTTGCCTAGAAAGAATAGAAAATTGCCCCTATTTCCCCCAGGAAAAGCTGACACAAGCAATGTCATGAAAATATTTTAAGTTTGATTTTAGGAACTCTCTTAACTAGTAGAGAAAAATTCAGTTAGGAAATGAACTACTATTGGGATTCCTATTAAATTTCTATATAGTGACAAGTCTACATATAGACAAAAATATTGTACTTTTTCTTTCTGAATCTCCTAGCCTCCCCACAGATTCACTGAATATAAAACTAGAGTATCGTTGAGTTCCATTTCAAACTTGGGAAAGCACTAAATGAAATTTGTTTGGTATTTCAGGCTAATAAGTTTTACAATTAATTGGATTTTTATTGAAATTTGAAAAATTGGAAATTCTGAATATATGCTTGATAATGCTTTAGCAAACTATAGTGTAATATTACATTTGGAACATCTATAAAAATGTAGACACTAATGACATTTGTGAAGGTTGATTTGTGCTTTAGCAATGAATGTGTGAATTGAGCTTTAAAAAATTTTATCATGTTCAGTTCATTTACCTACCGCATTTTGAAATACTTGACAGGCTCACAAACACAAGCATTTCTGAGAATGTATTTTAGAACCATATGACTTTTTTCCTAAAACATTGTATCCCTAGCATTTTATAAAGGCATTTTATCCCTAACAGCCACTCCTTTGATTTCTAGTGTGTGCTGTTTTCCCATTTATCATTAAAATGATATGTAATTGTAATCAATCAATCACATTGCCCATGTCCTTTTAGATTTGCATTTTTTCCTGCTTAGCATAATGCTCTTGAAATTTGTCCAAGTAACACTGTGCATCAATAATCTGTTCTGTTTCTTGTTACCTAGAAGTATTTCAATGTATGAATGTACAAACTATTCCTTGCCTAGTTGCTTGAATGACATTTTCTCCAGTTTGGGGCTATTATTAACTGAATTGCTGATGAACATTTTTTTCTAGTGAACTTGTCTTCATTTCTCAAAGGTAAATTCCCAGAAATGCAATTCCTTAGTCCTATCACACTGTGTGTTTGATCTAAGAATCTGCCAATCTTGATCCACTAGGTTATTTGAAATTCAATCCAGCAATTTGTGAATAACCCAGTTTTTCTGGAACCTGGCTGTCATTTGATGTTGACACTGGACACTATTTACGTTATTTTTTTATTCTGATAAACTTGCAGATAATAAAAACAGGGAATAAAAGCTGGTCAAATAAGGTAGCGCCAGTTCTGAAAATGTCCTTGATTAGGACAGGAATGCCAAAAGAGAGTGCTTGTTCCTTGTTATGTGGTGTCTATGGGGCGTGCACTCTCTCTCTGGGCGCACTCCCAGAATGGCACTCCCCCAACCACACCTGGCTAGTCACTGGCGGGTCTGGCCACAGGCGTCTCTGGCCATGGTGGTGGGTGCCCTGCAGGCTTTTCCCGGCGGCTCGGGTCCTGTGTCTCTGGAGCTTCTCTGCTGCAGAAGCGTTGTCCTGCCGAATCCTGTCCCTAATCCACCCGTGTACTTTTCCTCAGGATGTGAGGTCCACTGGACCCCACGGGAGAAGTACGGAGACAGCGAAAGCTGGAATGTCCATGAGTTAGTAACGAGGGAGTGCTGTCCCCTGGAGAGATTGGGCTGCAGGTAGTGACACAAGACTCAGGACTTGGCTTAGTCTGTTTTACAGCTTTATTCTCTGAGACCCAGCTCTCTGTGTCCCAATTCTCTACAGCCCAATTCTCTACAGCCCAAATCTCTGCAGCCCAAATCTCTGACCATTAAGAGAAGACTAAGGCATTTATACCATGGGGGTAGTGGTAAAAGCTTTGGCTGTTAGATGCTTTGTGAGGCATTCTATTTACATATGGAAGTGGATTTCTGCCACACTGCTAGACTGTTGTCTGCCTGGAGAAATTACAGGAAAGCATGGTACCTTTCGGAGCCAAAGGCCATGTTTATGTTATGGCATTTGTGGCGGACAATTCAAAAGGAGAGACAGGAAAGATGCCAGGAAGACACCCTGCTTATGAAAGGAGCCCGCAGCACATGATCCCGAGCTGCATGAGCTGTCCAGTCGTGAAGGGGCTTCTACTTTGCATAACAGAGGTCTCCAACAGGTGCCCTTCTCTGGAAGCTATACAAGACATTGAGAGTGAAGAGGGGAGGCATTTGGACAGCTAGAGGTTTATACTGACCAGTTCATCCCCCTCCCAATACCTCACCCAAATTTCTACAATAAATCCTCTACCAACAGATGAATGGATGAGAAAAACGTGATACATATACAACCTGGAATATTTCTCAACTGTAAAGAAAAATAAATCATGAATTATTTTATATATGGTTTGAACCCAAATGATGATTCAGAATAAGATACTTTGGGAATAGAGAGGCAAATGCCCTATATTGTCTCTCATATGCAAATCCTAACTCCAAATCTTTATTTTGTATGTTTATCTTGGAGCACAAATGGAATTGGGCAGCTAGAAGAGTTTTTTGGGAGGTGGGAGAGGGTGCATTAAGGGAGGGAGAATAGATTATAGGTTAAAGGAAGAGAGAAAGATTTGGGGGGATGAGAGTATATCAAGGGCCTGTACAAAGGTTTAGGCAGAGAGAGACATGGGAATAGGGGCTATCAGAGGATGGAAGGGAGTGCTGCTAGTCTAAAACAAGAGTATAAAATGTCATATGGAAGCCTATTAGCTAACAAAACAACTTTAAAACATTTGGAGTGATACTAGGACACATGTTAAATAAAATAGTAAATACTGGGCATTAAAAGATTAACTAGAGATGGAGGTAGGAGAAGGGAGAGAGGACAGTGTAGTGAGTGTGTTAACCAAATCTAAGGCAATATGAAGAAACTGTAGAGAGATGACTCACCGGTTAAGAAAGCACATGATTCATAGTATCTGTGAATATGGCCCACCACTTCAAAGTTCTTTCTTTCTTTTGTGGATCTTCTTCTAACTCAGTTGTGAGATTATTGGATACTTTGCAGATGACAACGTCCTTATGCCATGAAAACAGATGAAATATGTCTGCTACAGGAAAGAAAAAAACCCAAAACAAAAACCATTGTGGGAAATCTTTGGTGTCATAGTTAGACATGTAGTTGTCTTTAGAAAATAGCTATGTTATAGCTAGTTGGTTTTCATGCTTCCTCATATTTTCTTTTTAAAGATATTTTATCATTATTTTTGTGTATATGAGTGTATTGCTTAAATACATGTAAGTTTACCTGCGTTGTGCAATGCCTGCAGAGGTCAGAAGAGGGTATCAGATTCCCCTGGACCTAGAGTTATGGATGGTTGACAGCTAGCTGCCACGAGGGTGCTGGTAATTGAACCTGGGTCCATAGGAAGAGCTGTCAGTGCTCTTTACTAGTGAGCCATCTCTTCAGCCATATCTTTATATTTTATATTTTAACCTAAGTATAATAAATTTCCTCTCTTACACTGTATATGTCCAGTATTTTGTACAGTGACTAGGAGTATCTAACACAAGATTTGCCATTTAAAGTGTTTATCTGCATTATTTTCATCATTGGACATACTGATGACTTCAATACTGTGTTGTCACGATTAAACCAGGTGAAGAATAATGCTTAATAATTGGATAATGGTCTTCACTAAATCCTTCTTTTATTGTTATTTTAGCTTTTCTGAGCTTGTAGCTTTTTCCATGAATTGTGGACTAAGGTGGTCAGTAGTTATATGCACACACCAAAAGTTTTATTTGGATTTTCAGTAAATCATATTAAACCATACTATTTACTTTTCTCTTTCTTGTGACCAAATTCCTGACCAAAACAACTAAAGTTCAGACACATCACACTCACATTAACATACAGTACAAACACATGCCATTCACACAAAGCAAACCCATACCTATTACCTATTCAGGAACATACAGCACACACACATACACACACATACACACACACACACACAAACCACACATACACATTTAGCAGACACACACACCACAGTCACACACATATAGTACACACACATCATATTCATCTACCTATAGAAGAAACATACACACATACCACACTCATCCACATAGAGCAAACACACATACAGCAACACACATGTGCACACATGCATACACACACACACACACATTGACTTTTGGTTCCGTTTGACACTTTAATTGTCAAGCCTAACTTATTTTGAAATATTTTTCTGACATGGTAGAAGAAAGTTGAGCATTCAGATTAATATCTGTCCTTGAAGAATATTTTAAATCTTTACCAGATGGACTATTTTACACTTCACCCTATATTCTATGTGCTATGATTAGCAGCATAATGTTAATGATATTATGTTTTAAATACTCCCTTATAAAAGGAACATATTTTGAATTTGTTTTAAAAGTGTTAATATTTATTATTTAAAATTGCTCTGAACAACTATAGTGTTATTAAAAATAAAGAAGGAATTATGTGAATGCCGTTGCCAAGTTGCCTATGCAGAGCAGATAACCATGCAAAATATATATTCAAGCGCATGAAGTATTATTTGTACAAGATTATGGGAAAAATTTATAGACTTCCCATCATTGGCAATATTGCCATGCTTTGGACATTAACATTTAGAAGTCATAATAAGATTCTGGATATATTAGGTGCAAGTGCTATTTAGGGAAATAGAGTATTTTTTAAAAATCATATATTAAAAGCAGGTGACAAAATATATTAATAAAAAAATAACCTGTTGTGATTGGAGAGATGACTCAGTGGTTAAGAACACTGTTCTTGCAGAAGACCTGGGTTCAAAGCCCAGCAAACTACTCTAGTTCACATTGAATGCATGAGATACAGAAAAACAAAACAACAAAAAAAAAAACTCTTGCTAAGGCTCAGAAATGAGAAAATATGATATAGCCCAAGTTACCTACAGAAGAAGCACTCCTATTACCTGTAAATAAATCAGAAAACACAAATGCTTGCTTTGAAAAATGTCAGTTTATAAGAAAATACTATTTAGTATTTTATTTTTTAAAAAGTTTGTATTTTTTTCTAGAGTTTAAGGTTTTTCATTTTAATCGATTTTTTTGTGAATTTCATACAATATGTTTTGATCATATTTAGACCCTTCCTCTATCTGCACCCCCTTTAGTAGCCCCTGACTGATTTCATGCACTCTTATATACCTGCTCATGGAGTCAAGTTTGTATCCCCAAATGCTCTTCAGTAAGAGTCAGTCCACTGGAGCCTGGTTACCCAACTAGCAAGGTACAGTTGAGAAAAACCTTACTCTGTCGCTACCAGTAGTTTTTGTTTACAGTAGTACTTCATTTGGTGTTGGGACTTCCTACCCACTTCCTCACTTCTATGATGGAATTTTGTCTGGCTTGAGCTTGCATGGATCTTGTCCCATGCTGTTGGCTACGGATGTCCAGTGGTCTCTGAGTCTCATGTACGCAGTGCCTTCAGTAACAGGATCTTAGCATCAAGGTCTGTTTGGTTACCAAAAACAAAGACAATGGCCAAATTATTTTTAGGGTAAATTCTTGAAACATTCCTCCAAGAATTCACAAAGCAGTGATTAAGCTTCATTTCTGATACACTGTTATATAAATGTGACAAATAATAATCTTTTGTATCTCACTCTCAGGCACAATATCATAGTAATATGTATTATGTGAAACCTGATGCTTAGTCACATCAGTCTGTACCAAGCCTGAGTTTACATAGTTAGCAAACGGAAGTGATAGGAATACAAATTCAGAAATTATGGCTCATATTTCTTCTATATTTTATAAAAATGAAAATTTCCATATTACCTAAAAATTCACACAATGTGTTATGCAGATTGAATAATTTGAGGATCACATTGAACCATCAAATTCAATAAAAACGTGTACTTAATATAATAAGATTTTAATATATACTTGTCATTTTATAGACAGGAAATACATGTATAGAATTGGCTAGTAAGTGGCTAATGGACTGGTAGAGTATGAAATGTAAATATTTTGGAAAAAGGAACAATTCTCATCTTGAGTATAAAAGACCATGTTAGTAAAGATTTCACCATGTTAGTAGGGTATGCAATTTTAAAATTATAATGTTACTTATTTTTCTATGTGATTTTTTTCAAACTGTGACTGATCATGAGTATAGAAAACTGTGAACAGCCCCCAATTGTGATAACATCATGTTTTAATATTTGAGCTTAAATAACACCATCATAACTGAAATTGAAAGCATACTTTTCAGTATAATTCTAAAAGAAAGGAAATATACATTTAAAATTAGATGTTTATTACTTCAAAAACAGGGGGATATTTGTTGAAAGTCAACATAATAATCATTACAGCATGTCTGACATTTTGTGAACACTATCCATTTTGGAAAATTATAGGTAATGTATGTTCTGCACTCACTAATTGCAAGTCCCACAATTACTATTTGTTTTCACTATCACTCTTTTTTTCAAAAAAATGCAGAATGAAATCAAACCATTGGCATTGAAAATTTAATATGAGATCCCAGCTAATTCAAAATTATCTTTAAGATGTATGCTTACTCTGTGCATACTGACTCTTGTTAGGTCTTCTGTTCATCTCCAACCCCTGTAAAAAGAAGGTTCTCTGATGAGAGTTGAGAAATATGTAGCAATAAGTCCTTAAGTATAGGTTTAAACATATGTCTATTTGGAAAAATAAAAGTAGTAGTCTCTCTGCTAAGCCCTGTGACATGCAAAGAATGAGGCTGCAGAGTGCTCATCACAAAATGTGACACCAGCATCATATGCCTGTCCTCTCAAGACTCAGAGATAATTGTGGAAGAGGGGGGCAGAAGATTGCAAGAGTCAGAGGTGGTAGATGAATACGAGGAAACCGTGTTATCTAGGCACAACTGGATAATTACACATATAAACCTGTAGCAGGGTGACTTAGCTGTAAAGCCCAACCCAAACAAAAGCCCAGCATGGATGAGCAAAAAGCCCCAGTGATAGCTGAAGAACTATTGGAAATTGTTAACTCCTGGGAAGGAAGAGTCAGTTTTCTTTAAGTATTGAATAAACAGACCAGGCTCTAGAGATGATTCCAAGCACAAGAAAATTTGTGGAGCACAAATTGATAGGCATTTATAAGAAATAGAATGCATATTTGAGGAAGAGTAGTAATGTGGAGGTTGACATGGGGAAAGGAATCTGAATATGATCAAAATGCATTTTATGAAGTTCTCAGAGAATTAATAATTTTTAAAACCCAGATGCTTATTTCTGAACAATACACAGACTACATAACAGTACTCTCTGGAAATAAAGCAAAAGACTCATAGAGAAAAACTGTCACAGATGTTAGACTGAGAAGGATGAGCATCTGAATGTCCTTCTATTTCCCTGAAAATTCGAAGGAAGCTCTGACAGGACACTTCCTGTCCTCCACTTCAGTGATAAAAGTCAGAATGGTAGGCTCATTGAACCCCTGATTCTGCTTGGAGCTTTTCTGCCAGCACTACGTGCACCAGACACTGACACGGATGACTCCTCCTAAATTGCTAACATTGGCAAGGTTCAGAGTAGATCTCAGTGGTAAAGACTTGTTGCATAGGAGCCCTATAAACACAACGGCATTAAATTAACATTTAGGCTTTCAGGGAGCATCAGATAATGCGTCTCCATTTAGAATTTCTAGGACAGCTTGGGAGAAAGTAGAAGAATCTGCTAAAATGGAGCCAGTCAAGGAAGCCTGTTTATCTCCAGGGCAATAAAGCTCACTCAGAGAAAAGGCCAAGAAAAATAATCAAATCAATACCTTTAATCGAAGGTATTTAATATACATATCTAGAGAAATGAAAGTTAACAAAGGCTATGGTGTTAAAATATTATTACCTAATTTTATTCAGTTAATATTCATTTGACATTTCACTTATCAACAGAAATTAAGGGTAGGGACTACAAAAATGGCTCAGTGTTTTGTTTTTTGTGCAGTTTGTTTTATTAAAAAAAATTTCCTATAGGGTTACCTCTTGCCCAAAATAAAATAAGTAGAAAATAATTAAATGTATCATTTAAAAGGTAAAAGTAA
>NW_008340588.1:2748214-2763673 GCF_000622305.1 Nannospalax galili
AAAAAGTATAAGTAGCCACATCAGGAACAAATGAGGAGGCATTATGTCAAATCCAACATATGCTAACAAAATAAGAAATTATGAACTTTATGCATTAAATTTGACAACTTATGCTATAAATGGGTAAATACCTGGAAAGTTATAAACTATAAAGCCTGTTTTGGAAGAAAAAAATTGAACAGTCATACAATAGGTTTGGTTTTTTACTATAATGTCATCAGTAGCCCCAGATTCCCTAAAGAACTCTTAAAATATTTCAAACAATAATAATAATTCTTAAAATTGAGAAAATTTGAAATAAACTATTTCTGTTCAAGTCCTTCTATGGAGCTAATTTTACCCTAATGCTAAAACCATAAATTTCATTATAAAATGTACAGAATAAAATCTAATTAAAATGCAAATGCTCTACAAAAAGAATTGTAACATATGTAAATTTGTTTCTATAGGAAAATGTTCACCATTTTAACCAAGTATTCTTAGAAATAGAGATTGTTTGGAATATAAAAATGAGCCAAAAGCATTTATTATAGTCACTAGATCACAAAAAAATGCATGTGATCATGATGCAGCATAGTACTGGGAATATTTTCACATCTACTCCGGAGAAAAAAAATCTTAGCAAAATAGAAATGGAATTTCCCCAAATGGATAAATTATCTTAGTAAGATAGGTGAGTAACAGCTGCATGACTTAATGCCCGGTTTCCAACAATTAATCAGCAGGTGAAGAGTTTCTTCTTACCACTTCTACTGAACACTGCAGAGGTAATCATGGTGCCCTTGTATGCTTTGTCTGAATTTTTTCTGCTCATTTTTAGTGTGGACATATAAGCTAAGTAAGTTATCTCCCTCTTTCACAGGCTGCATTCAATACCTGTCCAGTACTAAAGTAAATTTGTGCATGTTGAAATTAGAACATAAAAAAATAGATAAACTAAGTAACACAGGAATGAATGAATAAAGATTAAATGAATGACCCAATTAATGGGATTATGCAACGCTTAGCAGACGAGCCTTGCAAGGAATCCTATACCTCTGGTGAAAGCCCTATTGTTAACCTTTACAAGAAAGCAGGATGTAATGTACTTTAAAATTTTTCCCTTTTTGTAAATGTCTTTGTAGTGTTGTTAGATTTATTTTAAATGATTGCTTAGGATAGTTACAGTGAAATACAATACAAATGATTATTTTTCAGGTTAATATTCTTGATTAAAGTGATGAAATTATAAGTTGGTGTGATATCATAATTAATTATTATCAAGACGCTGCTTCTTCTGACCCCAAGAATAATGTGAAGTGAGATGGAAAGTCTTTACTGTCTTTACCCAGATTCAGTGTCTAGAAGGGATCGAGCATGGCAGATGGCTGAACAGACCCCTTGGGAAGCTGGTTGCTGCTGGGACTGGCTGGTAATTTCATGGTGGGGAAAGAAACACTCCTGCCAATCTTTACTCAAGTGGAATCCACATATAAATGCTTTATTTTTTTCATGGAATAAAGATATATCAGAGTCTTTTAATATTAATACAAAACCAGATAAATGAAAAAATTTTAAAAGCCTCTATTTCTGACTTCCTATAACATACTTCATCTATTATTGTTTACACTTGAGAAGAAAACTGTTCAAAACATTGCAAAAGAGATGGATGTTTTGATTATCAAAAATAAAGATTCACCTTTCCATGTTCATAGTCAAAACATTGATTTCTATTAATTTATAAACTTTTATTATAAAATATGTTGTCTGGAATACAAACAAGATTATAGAACCATTCCATCCTCAAATGTTTTCATGTTTTTTGATTAATTTAATGGAAAAATCTGTATGTGGTTTCTGAAACTCTTAAGAGATTTAGTTTAATTCCAATTCTTTCTTTAATTTTCATGAAGCAAATACTATAGAAGCAAAGTGAGAGTGCACTACTGGATCTGTCTTATCGTATCTAAGTTCTTCTGCTTCATTATCTAAAACATGAGCTCCTGAATTGAAAAAAAAATCTTCATAAGCTTCAAAATACTGCTTCTGTGTTTTGTTTATAGATACTTAAAATGTGTTTCCAATTGCACATGGGTAATTGAAAATTATAATTAAATCGTGCTTGTTGAGTTTAGTCTTTCGTATTACCCTTGAAATCTTTCTTTCTTTCTTTTTCTTTCTTTCTTTCTTTCTTTCTTTCTTTCTCTCTCTCTCTCTTTCTTTCTTTCTTTCTTTCTTTCTTCTTTTCTTCCTTTCTTCCTTTCGTTCCTTCTTCAACAAAACAGACTCCACACCAATAATTTTATGTTAAACAAATGTTTCCGAAGAGTTTTCCAATGATATTAATGGTCATTGTCTATCAAGATTCCTTCTCCTGTAACACATTCAGCAAATGATCTTTAAAACCTTCTTTTGTTATAAGTGAATTGTATTTAAAATTACATTTAAAAAGTATCTGGACTGTAGACAGTGAAAGTGGAGGTCGGCTAGTCGCTTCAATAACATGAGAATAAAATTTGACGGGATGTCAAGATGTCTAACATGAAGAGGACAGAGAGAATGGATAATTATGTTTTAAAATACTGAACCTACTTTTAAAGGACTTTTGCTTTATTATATTGAGAACTCTACTACTCAATCATTATCAATATATTCCCAAAGAAAAGGAAAATCAACTTTCTTCACAACTTTATGCTTTCTACAAATGGCTCCTTGTACAGTAGGTGGAAATAGTTCTCCACATGTATCTGAGCCACAAATTACAAATGTGGAAATATAGCAGTTCCCACAGTTTGACTGCAGCGAGACTGTCATCTGGCAGCTACACTGCTGGGACTCTCCACTTGAGGGCAATTCACTGCTCATTTTTAGGTTAGTATAACATTTTCCCTGTGCAGCAGCTTGCTGTGTCCGTAGCATAAACTGTAGAGAGGCAAAAAAGCAAAGCAAAGGCTGGTGGCAAGGTGAGAGAGCCCAGGAAGAAATTTCTTTTCCATATCCGTTCCCTTTCTCAGTACAATATAAAATGTATAGGAGCAGTTTACTTGTAAATAACATCAAATTAAGAGGAATGTGTAAATTTTATGACTTACTATTGGTTGTAGATTGAATGCAGAAGTTAGCACTCTTGAACATTTGCTCACTATATTTTTGATATGCTAAGTATTTGTAGTTTTGTTTTGAGTAGCCTACAATAATCTCAGAAATTTATATGTAGCTAAAGCAACATTTAATAAGTCTGATTGGAAAAGACATTAGATAAATTAATTTTCAAAATATCTAGTAACCTTGTTATATATGCTTTGTGAAAATTCAGTGATAACATAATATTGGGAATGAGAAACTGTGAAGATTCACCATTTCGTCCTTATTTTATTACCATTTATTATCATTTTATTCACTACATTTAAAAAATTACTGGTTCTTCTAATATCTATATGTGCTACATTGGAAAAGTTATGAATTGGGACTGGAGAGATGGCTCAGTGGTTAACACTAGTTGTTCTTGCAGAAGACCCGGGTTCGAATCCCAGAACCCACATGAGAGCTAACAATTGTCTGTAACTCTTGTTCCAAGGGATCCGACAGCCTTTTCTGTCCTCCACGGGCATTGCACGGGCAGGTGCACTTATCTACGTGCAAGCAATACATGAATACAGATGAAATAAAATTAATAAAGAAAATATTAAAAAAGAAAAATAATGAATTGTAAGAATGAAACATTTTGTTAAATAATAAATGAATACATATTTGTAGAAGCAATTTTATTATAACAGATTAAATAGTGAAATCTGATACATGTTTACTAAAGATGCTAAATGTAGTCAAATGACTCCAGGCCATCTGCTGTGCATGACATATCCATGGGAAATGATGGCAGGAAGGTTTATATTTTAACTTCCTAGTATGTTCTCTACAGGTCATACCATTATAGTTCACATTAAACCAGATGGAGTCATAAAGATAAACAATAGGACCTCTTTAAAATATTTGAATATGATGTCTCAGTGAGGACATGAACTCTTAAATATAATAATCAGGAATAGAGTTTATATAATGCATTATTCTCAAAATCCAGAGACCAAGACCTTCACTTTCCCCTCTAATAGGAAGATTGGGATGCAAACATTCAGTTTGGAGCAGTGAGAACATTTTTCAGTGAATTGTATGTTCCATCTGTCACAGTCTCCACATTTTACCATTGACAACATTTGTGATATGATCCAGGAAATTGTTCCCAGCAGGTCCCATCATATTGAATAATGGTCTCTTTCATATGAGCAGGTTGTTAAATCAGCAATATTCTCAATTTCAGACTAGAAATGGAAATCAACTCAAACTCAGATAAGTGGAACTGATGTGTACTTGTAGAGAACTGTGAATGTGAATTGGAAAATGTAGTTAATGCAGTGCAAGCCATGTAATGAAAACAATAAACAATAAAGGGTACCTTCAGACTGTCTACAAAAATATGTCTAAACTATAGAAAGAACTGAGACCCCTCTAGTGTGAACTTTACTGCGAGAATTAAGCCAATATGTTAATCTTTATTGGCTCAGACAAATCCTAAAAAAATATTAGTTCAAAGGAAGTATAAAAAGTATGATTAGTTGATTTCCTGTTCTATCATTTTGTGTTTGTTTTTGTAAGCAACTGACACAAAATACCCCTATATGTGTCAGTTTAAAATAACTATTTCATTGTATATAGTATTTTATGGATAGCATTACAGACAGGATTTTCAAAGTCTATTTTATCTATATAGGTCACCCAGAAGATTTCAGCTAACAGCTAGGCTGTACAAAGGATCACAGACAGCATCATTTATACTTGATACTATGGTGGCAAATCTGGAAGGCTATGACCAGCAAGTTCATTTTTCATCTCCATGTAGAGTCATTGCCTCTCCAAACAGTCCTCCCATCAGAAAAACCTGAATTCCATGGGGGCTCAGGACACCAAAACACAGGAAAAAGGAAACATGTTCCAATCTTGAAAAATGAATTATTCTAGGGGCTGCAGAGATGACTCAGCGGTAAAGAGCACTGACTGTTCTTGCAGAGGACCCACATTAGATTCCCAGCAATCACATGGTGGCTACAAAAAATGAATTATTCTAGAAAAAGGTTTTGCATTTGGTAGAACAAACATCAAATTTTTAGTTGTCATATTTGATCTTCCAATGTCTGATTTATTCACAACAGATTTCTATTTTCTTATAATTGAAAAGTTTAATTTCTTGGGAAATCTTACCATCTTTTAGATTTAATATTTGTTAGGACACAATTGGCATATGTCACTCCATTTGCCCAATTCCTTATATTGGAATGGGAATATTTATCTCTTGTGTGACCTACCAGTGTATCATGGAAGGAAACAGATTGCCTGATTTTATAAATTCCTATCTAGAAAAGAATTATATCACAAAATGACTGTACCTCAAACCTCATTCACTTTTGATTTAGATAATATTAATATAAAAATTGAGACTTTGGATTTTAGGATTGATACTTAAATATTTTAAGACTTCTGAGGTTGTTAAGTTATACTGAATGTATTTTACATTTAAAGAGGACAGGCATTTTCAAAGGACAAAACAGAATGTCTTAAATTGACTTGTGTTGTGTCTGGCCAAAATTTCTCTGTTGAAATCTTAAACCCTCATATTAATGTATTGAAGAGAAGTATTTTGATGAGGTTATAGGGTAGAGCACCACTCCTACAGAACTGAGACTTTTATTGTAAGTGGTAGGGATACCAGAAGGGTATTCTAAGTTGCCCCATGCAAACCCAGTGAGAGGTGGCTGTGGAAAAGTCATGGAAAGAGAAAGCAATCATGGTCTCATAAGAAATATGTTGGAACAATTATTTTGAATATTTAGTTCCCAGAACTGTAGAGGGAGAAATATCTGTTGTGAAAACTACCTAGTCTGTCTTTGAATAGAATGTCCAAACTAATTCAAAATATTTGGATTTACTACATGCGCATTTAGTAACGAAGTGTTGTTATACAGCAATTCCAAACAATATTAATATTCACAATTATGTTCCTAATGATGATTCAAAATATAAGAATCATGTTGACTAATGTATTTGAAATGTATTCAAGAAAAACTAATGAAGTCATGGGGAATGAGAGACAATATGACTAAATAAATCTGTTCTATGCTTCTCATTATTTGTTTAATGATATTCACAGACAAAGCAATGTGCTAATATCATTTGAATTATGGTGAAAATATTGTCTCCAACTTAGCTGCTAAACAAATGACCAGGAAAGGAAGGTAACTGCATCATAATTTTGAAAATTATTTAAGATTCCATTAAAAGGAAAGAAGATATTAAATATAAGCTTCTACATAATGCATTTTAGAAAACATGAATTGATTTAATATTGAAATTTTATAATATTTATTTGACCCACAAATATGATTCACCCTGGGAGTATATTATACAACATAATAAAAAGACTTGCTTCTATCTCTAGCTCCTATTAGATAACACTTGCATTAGCAAGGTTAGGCTTATAAAGTGGTATTGAATGACCACATGTTGCATGTTGTTTTCATATTGTATTATGTGAATATCGAGAATCCATGAGTTAGTACAAACTGCTAAGGGCTTTCAAATTTGCAACTGAAATAAACTATGAAGTATTCAATAGTAAAACTAACTGCATTTGAAAGTAGTTTGAAATTTACATCTTCTAGAATAATATCTGGATGTATAATTCAGCTTTAAAATCAACAACAAAGGTATGACTTCAACCATAATTATCAATATCAGTATGATTTTTATGTAACATTTTCAGTGATATTATTCATAATCGATATTTTAAAGGACTTTTTATTTTTGATTTTTTGATATTTCTTTTAATCCTTGAATTAATGGCACATATAAGACCTCTCAATTTAGATTATGAATTGCTTAGACTTGTGCTTAATTAACTATAGACACTCAAAAATTAAACACCGAAAAAGTACCTGTTGGCAGAGCATACCAAGAAATTTTTCAGGAAAAACAAAAGACTGTAACAGAGACATACAAGTGGCCAACTTGCGGAGAACAGGAGGCTGCAGAGTACTCAGCCCTAAATGGGACACCTATATCATGCCTTCTCCTAGGTTTAAAGGAACATTAAAAAAGCAGGTTGGAGCCAGAGTTGATGGATGAATAAAATGAGCCATATTTTTCCAAAACAAATGAGAAGGCGCAAATATGAACCCACAGTGTTTGTGACACCAGCATCGATGTGAGAGGTAGGTAAGAAGTCCTAGCCTTAACTGAGGAAATACTGGCAATCCATGGCTGTTGAGAGAGGGAGAGGTTGTTTCTTTTAAGGATGTAATGCTGATTAAGTTGATCAGGATCCCTGGGCTGGACCCATACTCAAGAGTATGTGAGGAACACAAATAGACTCCACAGACCTTAACAAAATAATGGTGGACATGAAGTAAAGGAAAGGCAGGAGGAAGGAGTGGACCTAAGAATAGATGGAAGAGGGAGGGCTTCTCAATATGATTGAAATATATTTCAGGATGTTTTCAAGTAACCAATAGAATTTATTTTTCAAAAAATTGCAATCGTACCTGCAAGGTTGTGTCTCTAGAGAGCAGTGATATAAAAAATACATTACATGACTTTTCCTGTCATGTGTGTTTAACTGTGTTTACAGTATACATGCTCACAGGTCATAGATAATTGAGAAAACCCCAAGCCTGTCACATTTCTAGACAAATGTAATTTCTTAGTATGTGCTAAATATGGATCCTTGTTTTTACATACAAGTCAACACATATCAAATAAGCTTCCTTTGCAAGAGACAGAGGCATTTACCATGTTCTACAACTGGTCACACATAGAGATTACATTTCTCTGAGATGCTCAACCCTAAATGACACATCTACAAGGGAACCTCTACACCAAAGACTTACAGAGCCTAGTGAAACAAGAGGTAGAGAAAAATACAAATTCACCTTTGAACTCTAATCCACAAAGCTCCCTCATTCAAAAGAGGGCAATGAACACAAAGGGCAACAAATGACCAAAGTGTAGAGCATGAGTCTGCAGAGTGTGGGTCCTTGGACAGGACTCTGATATTTAAGTTGCACCCACCCAGGGCTCAGGGACCATTGAAGAAGAAGGGTAGAAAATTGTAAGAACCAGGGGAGGAGATTCATGACCATATGGATACGAAGTCTTACAGACCCCTACCTAGGACCTTGCACACAAGAATTTACCATGTTAGCCAAAGAGCTTTTGGGCAGCAGATCATGACTGGATGAGAAAGAGCTGCTTTTCTTTGAGGAAATAGCTCTAGATAGACTGAATAGACTCCAGTGTACGAATGTACACTGAAGGACATCTGAGGATACTAACTTGATTTGATAGACCTTACCATAAATGACAGAATGCATGAAATTCAGGGTGGGGGGAATCAATGACAGGGTGCCAATGGGGAAGGAGGTATAAAGATGATTAAAATGTTGTGTATGAGATGACATACACAAAACTTCAAAAGAAAAAAATCATACAATACACGTAATTCTACCAATGGCAACAAAGGAATAATAAAAGTTTATAAAACTAATAATCTTCTGATTATAGCTTGTCTTTATAAAAATATAAACTTGGAGCATAAATCAAGCTGGCTTGATAATCTCAGTTAATTAGTTAATTGGTAGTAATATTTCTTATTGAAAAATAAAATGGCATTCCTCTGTATGTTTCAATATTTGACAACTTGTTTCAAGCAATTTTGCCACCAATTAATGATCTCATTTAGTTTTGTGTAACAGTGCCAGTATTGAAGGCACTTTAGTGTGTATGTGATGCCATCAAGGCCACACAGAAATGCCCATGGTACACCCTCACAGCCTACTTTTCCTGATGATTCTCAAATCTGTTCTTACATTGCTTAGGTAACAGAATTCTATTCTGATTATTTTTCCCTAATTTGGTGGGAAAAGGATGGAAAAATTGATATTTTATTGATTTTTGAGAATTTTATACAATATATTTGTATCATATTTAAACCCTTCCCTCATCTACCTTTTGATAGCTCTCCACATGAGTCAAATTTATGTCCCCAAATGCCCTGTGGTATGGTTTCATCTACTAGGGGTTGATTATCCTAACCAGTGTCACAACCTTAAAAAAACTGACTCTCCCCTTCCCAACTGCTATTGGTTGCCAAAGTTCCTCCAGCTAGAGCTGGGCCTCCTTTTCCAATACTCTACTTATATGCTGGGATTATGTCTAGTTTAAGATTACATGAGTCTTGTGCAAGCTGTGAGCTCATTTAACTGCCCAGCTGGAAAACTCTGTTTCCATATGGTCATGGAGGAGGCATCAAAGAGGGCAGATAGAATGCAGTGATATAAAAAGAGAAAGGGGAATAATAGATTATGATGGGTTAAAGTGTATAGAGAATGAGAGAACAGAACAAAGGAACTATGGGGAAGAATAGTTAACACTTAAAGCCTTCAGGAAAATCATATGAAACCCTTCCACGATAGATGCATCTTAAACAAAAACATTATAAAATGCCAGGCATGGTGAGTACACTTTTAATTCCAGCCCTCAGGAGGCAGAGGCAGATCAATCTCTGTGAGATCAAGGCCAGCCTGGTTCACATAATGACTTCCAGAAAGACTTTGACCAAGGAGAACCAGTCTATAGATAGATGATAGATGATAGATGATATTGATAGATGATAGATTAGATAGATAGATAGATAGATAGATAGATAGATAGATAGATGATAGATAGATGGATAGATAGATGATAGATGATAAGATAGATGATAGATAGATGGATAGATAGATGATAGATGATATTGATAGATGATAGATTGGATAGATAGATAGATGATAGATAGATGATAGATAGATTGATAGATAGATGATAGATAGATAGATGATAGATGATAGATAGATGATAGATGGTAGACAGATGATAGAAGATAGATAGATGATAGGTAGATAGATGATAGATAGGTGATAGATAGATAGATAGATAGATAGATAGACAGATGATAGATAGATATTAAAAGGGGTTATCATATGATGAGGGAACATTGCTCCTACTGGATACCATAGACGAACAAAAAACAACCCAATGCCAAGAATGGACTCCTTCTTTTGAAACTATTGCCTGGGGAGCCCATAGATGCTTAAACATTGCTGGCCATTGTTCCTCCTCTGGTAGCCAGAACTTGATGGTAAGATCCTATTGCTGAAGACATTGCATACGTGGCCTGTACAACAAACTAAGAGAAATCAGGCTGGTACTGACTTCAAGACTTCATCTCCACTGGCTACTGTTCATAGTGCTTAAAGGTGGTATGCATGCTACCAGAAGAGAAAGGTCATCATCAACCTTGCCAAGCTGTGAATTCTGAGAAGTATGATAATTTTCCATTTTTCTAACTTCTAATACTATTGGTTCTATAGAAAGGGGTGAAAGAATAAAATGGGCAAAGTAACATAGGCAAAATTTATATATTTTTAAAAATATTTTCTTTCTATTTGTCATTTTGTAGAAAATGAAAACAGAGAGCTTAAGTCATACATCAGTAATAGAATGTGAATCCTTAGATTCAAACCACAGGACAGAGAGGGAGGTCAGGGGAGTAGTGGGGAAGGGATGAGAAAGGAAGGGAGGGAAGGAAAGGGAGATGGATCTGGACATTGTGGTATATTCCTGTAATCCCAGTACTCAAGAGATTTGATGGAGCATGACCATGAGTTTAAGGCCACTATACAGAGACTCTGGTTCAGGACTGGAGAGATGGCTAGGTGGTTGAGAACACTGACTGCTCCTGCAGAGGACCTGGGTTCATTTATAACACCTATTTGATGATTAACAATCATCCGTAAGTTCAGTTTCAGGTGATCTGACACTTTTCTGGCCTTCAGGGGCATTACATGCACATGTGCACCTATACGCATGCAGAACACTCATATAAATAAAATAAATAATTAAAATATTTTAAATGACTCTAACACAAGCAAACACCAAAAAGAAAATGAAAACATTTGCATTGTTTTTATTCTGAAAGTACCATATTCATATATTTTAAAGATTATATTAATAAGGAAAATGATAGGTCAAAAATCACCGATAATTTCATTTCTAGATATATCTAGGGAAGGATATGCTGCTCTATCCACAAATTTGTGTTACAGATGGTGAAAAACTTTCCTTTTGCTATCCTACATCATTCTGTATCTAATCATTTTGTATATTCTGTGACATACACTTATGAATTCACTGTTGCTATCGTACACTAGGGTGATGACATCTGGAGGCTATGAGGCATACTGTAAAAAGATTTTTAATTGACCTCCAGTCAACTAACTTGACAAATTAATGCTCTCAGTTATGTTAAAATAAGTACTGTCCAATAACAGAACTGAATGGCAATATCTAATGAAATGCCTTCTAGTCTGTGGATCTACTTTTTTTTTTGTAGTTAAGCTAATCACATTCGTGCCACAAACAAGTATTCTAGATTTACATGGATTTAGAATTATTCAGCTGTATTTCAAATTAGAGCAAAGAATGAGAAAAGTATGAAAACTTTATGTCTGAGAAATAGTTGAATATTGTAAAAAAAACCAGCAAATTCAAATCATCAATAAATCTTTACATAACTGCTGGTGAGTTAGCTGATTCTAACAAATATTATATTTGAAAACAATTCAAGAGATTTTTAATGAAAGTAGTTTGGAATGTTTTTAAGTTTTAGTAGTAGAATTTGTAGCTTAATGGTGAAGTGGCAGAGAGAAAGAGACAGAGACTCAGAGAGAGAGAGAGAGAGAGAGAGAGAGAGAGAGAGAGAAATAGAGAAAATGAGAGAGGGATGAAGGGAGGGAGGGAGAAAGGAAAGAGAGAGAGAGAGAGATAGCCTTTAAAATTCTATACCAAGTAATACCTTGCCTGAATTAGTCAGTAAACACATTCTTTCACTATTGCTCAAAATAAAACTGTGAAGGAAAGACTGACAAATACTTTTTCAATTAACCACCTGATTACTGATCCCAATCATGTCAGACATGAGTACACCTATTGCCAAATGTCTTCAAGAAAGTTTGTACAGATGCTCACTTCCCACTGCAGTACACAGAGTTATTGAGACTCATGCTGCTGCCAAGTTCCAACACTGATTTGGTTGTGTGTTTGTGGACTGGATGAATGAGTGATCTCTCCATGCTATAATATACATTTTCTCTTTTTCAGCTGCAAATACTCACTCTAGTAAAATATAATTTTGAGTTGCTTGTTCACTTCTTCCAGCAATCTTTTATGATCATTATGTTTGATTTCTATCATGTATGAATTTATTTATTTTAAGCTTTGGCAAATATATTTTCAAAAATAGATTTGGGTTTTAAGACATTTATCTATAAAATCTGTATATTGTTTATAACATATATGTATGTTTATATCCTGGTGTTAAATACTCTGATGTTTTCTGGCTTGATGTCTTACTTTGTAAAGATTTTGCTGTAAGTTTATATGCATAGTAATTGATAGCTACTTTTAATTAGTCTTTTGGTGCATAAATATCTGATACTTCAATAATTGCTTGGTTGAACTTAATTTGCAGTTACAGACTTTATCTTGAGTATTCACCAATGTACACTTAGCATGAAACAAATAATTGTGTACGCAGACACAAGTGGGGCTCTACATTGTCATTCCTCTGAATGACAGGATTAGCATTAATTTTGAAAAAAATGATTTATTTATTTTTATTTTATGTGTCTGAGCATTTTTCCTGCATGTATGTAAGGGCATCATGTGATGTGCATGCAGTGTTGGAAGAGACCAAGAGAGAATGATGGATCCCTTACACTGGGGCTATGAAGGGTTGTGATCCTCCAAGTGAGCTGTGGGAACCAAACCCAGGTCCTCTGCAAGAGCAGTCAGGGTCCTTAACTGATGTATCATCTCTCCAAACTTTCCAGTAAGTTTATATCATGGAACAGGTTGCTTCCAATTTTTTTAATGTCAAACTTTTCTCTATATCTTTCCTCAGTCAAAATTCAGTTATTCTATCAATTTGTCAAGACAAGTTTGAGCAAAACTGACTGTTCTACAATAAAAAATAACCTTTCAGGGAAATATTGTGTCTCTATATTTCTTCTTCTTTTTCTTTTCTTAGCATATCATTTCTCTTTACCTCCACTTTTCAAATGTATTTTGTACTTAATTCTGGTTAGGTGTATTACTGGTACCACTGCTTCTCAGGAACTGCAGGAAATAAATTAATGTTATTGTATATATTTTTTATAAATATCAACATTTATATTATTGGGTACCTCTATCATCTGTACTCAATTAAAATCCATTTGTCTTTCTGTTAACAAATTATATATTTCTCTTGAACATGTTACCAATAACCAACTACTTAAAAACAGCAATAGGGGCTGAAGAGATGGCTCAGTGGTTCAGAACACTGGTTGTTCTTGCAGATGACACAGGTTCGAATCCCAGCACCCACATGGTAGCTAACAACTATCTGTAACTCCAGTTCCACAGGATCTGATGACCTCTTCTGTCCTCCATAGGCATTGCATGACATGAGTGCACTTACCTACATGCAGGCAATACACTCATACACATAAAATAAAAATAATAAATAAAATAAAAAAGAACAACACAACAAAACTAGGGCAGTAAAATGAAAACCAGCAGTCTGGGAAATTTTTGAAAAATTATTATATGCCACCTTTCCCTGATACTTATTTGATTATAACTTCAACATTCATGCTGTTAAATTCTTTGCAACTAGAATATGTTTTATTCTATTTCTCTGTCTTTATGATTAAACTAATATCCTGATTTTTCTGTATGGAAAGATGGCTCACGTTCTTGAAGCTCGCTAAACTTGTGTTCTGTAGTAATCACTGATCCATTTCATATTTTTATGTTTTGAATTGGTTTAATTATCAATGTTCATCTCCGTAGCATTATTTTTCACCTCCTGTAAGTTCTATCTACTCCTGCTCTGTACTTTCACTACTCTTCATTCTATGTTCTGCCATCAGTTGTTTCTTATGAGAAGTCTAGATTTCCTTGTATTTGGTTTTTTTATTCTCTTTCATCTGTTTATTTATTCATTTCTTTATTGAGACATATTTATTTATTCCAGCTGACCTCAAACTCATTATATAGATGCAAATAAAGATTATTTTGAACTTCTAATCCTTCTGCATCATAATACTAGAACTGCAACACATAACATTAAACCTGTGTGTGTGTGTATGTGTGTGTGTGTGTGTTTTGTTGTATTCCCACCTGTTTTCGTCTCCTACTGAGAATCTGTTACATAGAAGAAAGAAAGATATTTCCAGGCAGGGATTTTCTCCATAACACATAAAGCAATTCAAAATAATGTATATATTTTTTTCCAATCCATGTTGTATTTTATGAGATAAATTTTCTTATTTCCACAACACTAGTGTTCTGTAGATCTGAAACATAAATGATACACTGTACAGGTTGTTTGTAACATTTCCTTCATTTACTAAAGGCAAACATTAAACCTGTTGTAGTTTAAAGTAGCATCAGTAAAATGAAAATAGTTAAAGATGCCAGAAAATGACACCATGAACTAAAGGCATTGCTGGATAGTATTACATTTCCTTTTACGGGAAGTGCCCTGAAGATACAGGGGAAATAATCAAGTGTCATAGTATGTCAATATTTGGAAGAGGTTTTTCCAAGGGGAGTTTATCATAAACTGTGGAAATAAGAGAAAAGTAGAAGCTAGTAATGAAGAACAAGGAAATGCCAGTCAGGATTTATACCGCCTGTTATCCCAGTATTGGGAAACCTGACACAGAAGGATCATGATGACTTTGAAATCAGCTTGAGTCACAGAGCGAAACTCTTACATACAAATGAAAGCATAAGCAAACAAAGAAGAAGAACATGGAAGAATCACAATCAAGATAGGGAATTGTGATAGACAAAGAGTAGGAAGAAATTTGGGGATCAGAATATTTTCAGGGCGACTTGAACACTACTAAATTTGTGTCTTCCATTGTTCACATAAATGTCATATTGAGATCTAAGCCTCATTACTCTTCCTGAAATACACTTCAGAAATCAAGAAGAAGTGGGACTTATGCAAAGAAAAATTTCTGCTGCAAGCTACCATCTACTGAATGACTCATGGTTCCTAAGTCAAATTAAATGATCGACATTAAAAGCAGAAGTCACAAAACTTACAGCATTTTTAAACATTATTATTATATTAATTTTTTTCAGTTTATTATTTATTTAATAACCACATACTTAGAAGAAGCATTCCATTACGACAGTATTGACATATTCAATAACAATTTCCTGAGCTAAGATGCATCTTTTTCAAAATTGGCTGTAAATTTTAGGTTTACAGTTGAATTGTTACAGTTATACAATATTTTACTCAGTATAAACCCTATAAGATATAAAATTAAATGAGGT
>NW_008340588.1:2763763-2765355 GCF_000622305.1 Nannospalax galili
CAAATGCGTTCCTAATCTCTACATATCTGATGATTACTAGTCACTGTCTGTTAATTTCTGAGCTTCTTGGCATCTGAGCATGGATATAAATCCATCAGGTAGATTTCAATGGTAATGCTTTTCACATCTACTAATTACTATTGTTTTTTAAAATTGTTTATTTCATAACCAAATGATTAGAAGAGGCATTTCATTACAACAACATTGACATATTCAATAACAATTTCCAGAGCTAAGATGCTTCTCTTTCAAAATTGGCTGTAAATTATTAGGTTTACAGTTGAATTAATACACTTATAAAATATTGTACTCCATATAAACCCTATAAGACATAAAATTAAATTATGTCTTAAACTTTGAAAAAGATCTCCATTGCATTATTAAAATACAGTTTCATACAGAAAAGTTCATTTTTAATACAACTGACACTAAGATGCATATGCATTTCTAATCTCTATATATCTGATTATTACTAGTCACAGTTGGTTACTTTCTGAGATCCTTGGCATCTGAGAATGGATATAAAGTCATCAGGTAGATTTCAATGGTCATGTGTTTCACATCTACTATTTATTAAGGAGCAATTTTTATGCTTTGAAGAATTTTTTTATAGACCCACTTCCCATGTAGCACCCTCCCATAGCCTCCTTCCCCCAACTAGAGCCCTTATACTCTGATATCCCTGCTACTGTCTTCTGTGTTGTAAGCACCCCAGTCTTTCCCCACTACTTGTCCTTCTGGTGAAATCTAGTCATCCTATCTAGAGGTCTTTGTTTGAGGAAGGTCAGCTGTTCCTCAGCTGGTGGTATTCAGTTATCAATATTCCCTTGAATAAGATTGGGGTCTGCTGTTCAATTTCCCAGTTTTCTGCTGGGTTTCTATCTGGGAATCCCTTTGGCCACCCTGGCCAACAACTCAGAAGGAGGTAATGCCTGTCTGGCATTGTTGCTTGCTATGAAGACTTTAGCTATACATATGGTCTCTTATGAAATTATATTGGCCCCTTTAATCTTTGGTTATACTTTCTTTTTGGGTGTTTAAGGCCACACAGTTGGTCCAGATAAACCGATTTATATTGACTCTTTAGGTCGTTTAAGGATCTGTTCCTCAGGGGTCACATGGGCTTGGGGGGAGCCCCTGGCTTCTTTCTTTTACCAGTTACACCTATGTGAAGAAAAGTCAAAGGTCCTGCTCGACCATGGTTGGCTTCGCCTGGAAGCATGGAGGACATGATTCCTCTTTGTTGACCCTCCTTTACATAGACTCTACACTGGTTCAAGTCCATCTGGTGGGGTCTCCTCGGCCTCCTTGATCAAGAGGACAGGTGACCCACAAACATTATAAGACATTTTGTGAGATGCTCATAGTCCCCTGGAACTAGTCTACCTAGGAGGGCAAGGAGCAAAAACTGTCCATTATGTCCCTGTGACCAAATTAGTATAGGCCTCAAAGTATGTCTGTTAAACATGCAAGAAGGTTAATTCCACCAGTCTGGTACTTTTAATTACTGTATGTCATGTAGATAAATCTTGGACAAAGACCAGTTGTTCTCAGATAAACCTTACCTAGACATATATTTCTTGATCTGCTAT
>NW_008340588.1:2765439-2772093 GCF_000622305.1 Nannospalax galili
ATCTCATCCCTCCATCATGGTTTTTGCTCTTAAGGTGCCCCCATTGCCCCCCTTTCTCCCATAATAATACCCTTCTCCTGTGGTCCTACCTCTCTTGAGTTCCTTCTTTCCCTTTATGCTCTAGGTTCCTTGTATTCCCTTCCCTCCCCCCTCGCTTAAAGTAACCCAATTTTTATCTGTATCTACCTTATTAAGGCCTGTTTCCTGCTGTTCTTCTCTTTCAGGTTATTTCTTTTCCTTTACCTCCCTGTTTCCTTTCCATTATCCTGGTTTCTGTAGTTATTTCTGGTTGCATACTTAATTATCAGAGTCTGGTTCTAGGATCCACATATGAGGGAGAACATATAATATTAATTTTCATGAATTCCATACAATAAATATTCTTTATAATTAAACCCCTCTTTTCTCCTCAATCCCGCATAACCCTCCACTGGATTCATGAATTGTCATATATGTTTAGGCTTATAGAGCCACATTCTGTCCCCATATGCTACTTTGTGTGAGTTCATCCACTACAGCCTAATCAATCTATTTAGTATCACTCCTTTAAGGAAAGCCAACTTGCCTTCTCCCTGTAGCAATCTGTTGCCAATAGTTCCTCAGCTAATTTTGCAATTTCTTACCCATTTCCCCACTTTTATGCTGAGTTTTTGTCTGGTTTGACCTTTCATGTGTTTTGTGCATGCTGTTAATATTGCTATAAGTTCACATGAGCGACTTCAGAGAAATTATATTTCCTTTTGGTCATCAACTACCTCTGGCTCCTACAATAAATCTTTCTACCCCCTCTACCACAATGGTCCCTGAGTCTTGGATGGAGACATTTGATATAGATGCCCTACACAGGCATAAGCACTCAGCAGTCTTGGTCTCTTATTCTGTGCACTTTGGCTAGTTGTGTCTTTCTGGGTTCATCACCATCTGTTGCATAACGAATATTCACTGATGAGAGAGTTGAGAGATACATCAGTATGCTTGCTGCCCACTGTTCAGCTTTGTTCCCTGAGCCTTAGGCATAGAGGTTGTATAGTAGATGTGCCACTTAGGGGTGAGTATCTCACAAACGCTTACTCACTGCATTGATCAGTTGTGGAACTCTGTAAGAAACACCATCTGTTGCAAAAAGAAATTTTTTGATGAGCCGTGAGATGTACACTTGTCTGTAAATAAAATGATGCATATTTATAGTATAATGAAAAATTACATAGATCTAAGAATGTGACAAAAGTAGTTTTTTCTTTAAGATTTATGACCACTACAGTCAAGAAAGCACAGTATTTTTGAAATCACATTAGATACAAATGCAATATCTGTGACTAGCAGCATTTGAAGTATGTGAAATCATAAAATTTTAGAGAAAAGATATTTTAAAATAGTCTGATCATTAGTGTCCACTAATAACTATAATTCATACATTATCTACTTTTCCATAGATTTCTTTTTCTACATTGTATCAAATTTGCATTAACATTTTTCTAGCAATAAAAAACTACTGCAAGCAATAGCTGCTCATAGCGAGAGAGTAAGGTTTTTCTCAATTGCATCATGCTGGGTAGGGTAACCAGGCTCATACTGAAAGGTAGATAGAGACACTAACTTGACTCCATATGCATGTATATGAGAGTGCATGAAATCAGACAGGGCTACAAAAGGGGTTGCAGATGGGGAGGGGGTCTAAATATGATCAAAATATACTGTATGAAATTCACAGAATTTCATTGCAAAATGAAAAACTTCAAAAAGTAAAAAAAAAAAAAAAACAAAAAACAAAAAAAGAATTTACACTTAAAAAAAACAATATGAAATAATATTTCTATATAAACTGAAATTTTCAAAGCAAACTCTTGTGTTTCCTGATTTGTTTATAGGTCACAACAAAATAAAAAGAAAAAAGTACAGAGATAAATTTATAAGGGGGACTAAGAAAGGGATCAATGGGATGGATACAGGGCATGGGAAGGTAATAGAAGTGAATGAGAAAAAAATACTTTATTTGAAAATGACATATGAAACCCATTATGTATAATTAATACATGCTAATACTTGAATGAAAAATGTCCTGCTAATTACTGTGAAATTTGTTCACTGTTGGAGACAAGCTTGAGCCTAGGGTGATATTGCAACTATCAGGGTCACGTGGTTTCCAGGAATCCATGCTCTGTAATCTGAAACCCAGTATGCTAATGAGGTATCCTACCCTTTATTCTGTGATAGGACCTTAAGTCTGTTATGCTAATAGGATGCTGCCTGTTATGCTAATAAGGTATCCTACTTGCTGTGCTGTGATTGGACCACTACCCCATATAAGCTTGTGCCTTCCTGCAATAAACCAGACCTGAACTTGGTCTTCTGTGTCTGAATGCGGCTCCGCTGACACAGTCTCCTCACAGGACCAGGCAGAAGCAGCGATGACAGGAGGCAGCACATGGCAAACAGGAGAGCTGCCTCAGACCAGGGCGAGCAGAGGAGCAGCCTCGATGCCTGTGAGAATGAACTAGCGGCACCCACCAGAACAGAGGATCGGCTGCCGCTGGCAGTGACCACAGTTCACAGGAAATATTTCAATAATTATATATTATTCATGAATTAATTTAAAATATTAAACTACAGAATAAATGATTGTCAGGCTGTCTTAATTTCTATGTATGTAGATACTTTAAAACATATGTATTTGTATAAATGTATGCTATTTTCAGTATTTGTGTTTGAAATTGTCTTTTTATTTTAAAGATTTCTTTGCACAGAATAGTTTTGTGTGGTGCTTTAAATCGATGCATATCTGTACATATTAAATTCTTTCAGTATAACATTCTAATGCACTTTGAAAGTTCATGTTTGTATCTTATGTTATTTCTAGCAGTACTTTAGAAAGATTAAAATTGTTTTTCTTGAATATTTGAGTACAGATACCTCTCATACATACCATTATTCACTTTTGATTTGATATAACATATATACCCGATTTTCAGTATCACTTAGTAATAATTTGGAATCACTTTTCATTATGGTAGGTGCTCAACAAATACAATTGTGTGACAGATACCCATGACATTAAACCAGAGTAATGGTTTTGTGGATAATCTGACATCCTACAGCACAAGGTACCAAGGATGGTGACACGCTGCATCATCAGGATTGCTGTGTTTGGTACTTACCATTCAGCTAGTGAAGAACTCACACTCTGGAGGGTGTTCTTAAGGGAACATAGTAAATTAACAGTTCCACACTTCAAACAATTAGACATGGGCTTCCTTGAAATCAGGCCAAAATCAATTAGTCTTCACATTGAATTTTAGGGCAATTTTTCCCTATGAATACGCTCCTGGAGGACTCTACTTAATTGTTCATGTCTAGCTCTTTATACACTACTCAGAAGATTTTTATTGATTCAATGTAAAATAGCCTCAGTAACTTAGTCTTGTTTAGAGACAATCACTCAGTTTCTGCTATTGGTGCCTATTTTATTTCTTCAGATTTATTTCATTTTTAATATTTGTAATTTAGTATATAGATTTCTACATACTCCTAACATAATTTTTAAACTTTTATTTACTTTTTATTTTATGTGTATGAGTGTATTGCCTGCATGTATGTGAGTGCACCCATGTCATACAATGCCACAGAAGTCAGAAGAGGGCTTCAATTCCCTTGGAACTGGAGTTAAGGATGGTACATAGCCACCTTGTGGGTGCTGAGGATCTAACCCAGGTCCTTTGCAAGAGCAGTCAGTGCTTTTAACCACTTAGCCATCTCTCCAGCCCCAACATAATTATATTTTTATAAGAGACTTCCAACTCAATAAGATCTGTGTGATATTTCAAGCCAAAATGAGTTTATTGTGCGTTCATGTGTATATATATTATTAAGTGAAGTACTAGATCATTTTTCTGTGTAAAATAATTCTATTTTAATAAATGTTTCTAAAATTTTTAGTTTTTCTTCATTATAAATTTCAAAATTTGGCTTTTTTCTATCTTTTTAAAAATTTTAGTCTAGGTTGTATTGCTTTGATCAAAGATTTTTAAACTTGTATGACTTTATTGGTCATACATATGAATATGATTTAATTATCCTTTCCCATATAAATTTCCATGGCACTTTCTTTCAAATATTCATGAGCATATAGTGTTCTTTAAATATCATTAGTCATTGCTGGTAGAAGATTAATATCATAACTTCTTAGAGGCCAAAGGATAAGGTATATAGAAAATACACAAAATGAAAAGTAACACCACATTACAAGTCCCAGAAGCAATGGAAGCGTGGGAACAGCTGTGTCATGATTACAAATTACATAAGGAAAGGTCTCCAAAATATCAAAAAATTAAAAAGACCAATAACCACAATTGTATAATAGACAAAAATTTGAATTCATTATACTGAATGACACCAAAATTCATATATTAGAAAAGAACTAGTAAAATAGAAAGAGATATAAATTTCCCAATGATGAAACAAGAGAGAAACAAATGTGTGAAGTAACACCTCACTTTATCCTGCTTATCAAGTTTTCAGAGTCATTGAAACAGAATACCCAGAGAAGCATAGCCACAAGCTACAAGAAGTAAATTTCAATTACATACTGGTGGCAGGGCAGATCATGAGTCTATGACCCATTAAGAACTGGCCCTCACCACTCAAATATTAGAAAGCTACATCACTATATGGAATCTTGACAAGACATTGCCACTTATAATCAGTTGGGGAGAGGAGGTTGCATACTGCAGTATGTTCTGGGTTTTATATCCCAGGTACATATTTTGGAAGGTGTGCTGTCTTCTCTATCCAGTTATGAAGGTTTCCCATGCAGACAGACTCTTCTCCAATTCTGTTTCTTCATACTGGATCAGCAACTGTGCTGATTTAGTAGTTTAAGGTTCATTTTTCAGGTGAAAAAAAAAAAAGAATTTGAAAATTGCATACACATTGCATGGGCCATATTTCTTTGCTCACACATTTTCAGGCAGACGGCAATATGACATTTATGAATATGAAGTGGGAGAATGATCCTGGGAATGTGTTTTTTTTTCTATACTTTCTGTGTCAGGTGATGTCTTGCACTCAGTGAACAAAGGTCTATGTGGTGGATTTCTTTCCTTTCTTAAAAAGTCATGATCTAGTTTTGAAAATAAAGACTGAACATTTTTCTAATTATGTGGCAAACTTGAGCGAGAACATAGTTCTTTGATATTTTTATTGATTTGTATTTAGTACATAAGAACTTTCATTTCCTGGTTAGTGGTCAAGGAAACTAAGAATTTATTCTTCTATTAATTTCATTCAGTATTTTAATTTCTTTGAATAACTGGAAATTGAGTAAATGCATCATGTTTATTTTTCACTTAATCACACGTATTTTTTCCCTATGAAGTGAAATCCATTGGTGCTAGGAACTAATTTATTTGTTAAATTACTTGTTCCTCAAATCCTTGTTGTATCCCTTATATTCTCAAAAGATATTTATTAAGTTGAAGGTGAATATTATTAATAATTCATTCATTTCAAGGTTAAAAACTTCCATAGATTCCACAAAGACATATAATTTGAAACAAAACCATAATATGGGAAATTTAAAACCAACTAGAATGATGTGAAAGAGAAAAATGGAGAATGTATCATCCTGAAATAATCAAAATTATAGTCTGTAAATTTACTTGCTATAAAATAGAGAAAGAAGCATAAAACTACTTTGTGTTCTCCAAAAAGGATATTCAAGAAAAAGCAGCCATAAAAAATTGAATGAACCATTTTCTCCCTGCTTCAAATGGCAGAAATGATTATGACTTTGCTCTTCAAATATAGGGCATTTAGAAAGCATCAAACTGAGGCCATAAATTCCCAGAGTGAAGCATTTACTGAATGATTGAGAAATATGCTTCAGATGAACTGACTTTAGTGCTAAGAACTATCTATACAAACACCAGGGCAAAACTCAATAACTTCTTATATGTCATGACTTTTGCAGGTAACTTGCCAGATTATTCATTTTGACCCTAATTTATAAATTCAGTGCAATAACTTATGTAACTCCCATTAGAAACAGCCATGATAATACAAAATAAAATATAGTGAAAATGACTACAAATGTATAAGTATGATAATACGAGAATTGGGGGTTGGGATAAATCAACATTTTTTTTTTAGTTTTCCTCATGAATTATGTCATATGTAATAGAAAGAATGATGCTTAATTGGTTTCATTGCTTTTAGGTGTGGTAAAATTCCACATGAACTTACTTTTTTATTTTTATTTATTTATTTATTTATTTATTTATTTATTTAAATTTAGTATTTTTCTTGGTCTTTTTGAGACAGGGTAGCCCCTGTAGCCCTAGCTGTCCTGGAACTCACTGTGTAGACCAGGCTGGCCTTGAACTCACTGAGAGCCTCCTGCCTCTGCCTCCCAAGTGCTGGGATCAAAGGTGTGTGCCACCATGCCCAGCCTACTTTTTTATTTTTATTGGTGTATTGTCGTTGTACAGAGTAAGAGTCTCTTAAAGGTATTTTCTTTCAAGTATATCATGTACTTTATTCATTTTCATTTCCTACATATTCCCATTTCTCACCTTCCCCCCTCCTACTTGTCCCCCCTGACCTTTTGCAGAGAATTTTTCTTGTTTATAATTTCTTCTAATTTTATCTATATATGTCATG
>NW_008340588.1:2772418-2821954 GCF_000622305.1 Nannospalax galili
AGAGAGAGAGAGAGAGAGAGAGAGAGAGAGAGTCAGTTTCAGGTCCTCTAGCTCATCCTCTTGCTAGCTCATGTTGAAATATGTGTCGTGTTGTTCAATCATCATATATATTCCAAGCACAGTATAATAGACAGAGATAATCATTACAACAAATTTAAAAACAGTAGTTGTAATTCACATCACTATTTGGATTTAGACAGAAATGAAATGTCTAGGCTTAATTCATGCTGTCATTATGAAATATGTTTCCTCTCATCCTCTTGCTAGCTCATGTTGAAATATGTGTCGTGTTGTTCAATCATCATATATATTCCAAGCACAGTATAATAGACAGAGATAATCATTACAACAAATTTAAAAACAGTAGTTGTAATTCACATCACTATTTGGATTTAGACAGAAATGAAATGTCTAGGCTTAATTCATGCTGTCATTATGAAATATGTTTCCTGTACTGGAAACATCGGTGAAGAGCAGTGGAAGTAATTGCTGTTGGTTAAGAATGAGGATGAATTCCATTTTATCACCTAAAGCAGAGGGAGTGAGGCTGTAGAAACTATTCAAACAAACATTCTGAGCTTCTTTATGTATCACTTACTAAAGAGATGACAATGAACATTTAAATTATAATTATTGAAATAATGGGCAAAGTGGTATTATATCTACAGTTCTTTGAATTTTGTTATTATCTGTCACTTTTTCTTGATATTTGCTATAGATCTCAGAGTTGCCCCAAATGGAATTATTTTTCCTTAGCAACAATGCATGAGAAGAGTGGGGGTCCAGAATGGGCTGACTAGCCTCCAGTGCACACATTATGCTGAAGGACATTTGGGTACAAACACCTGAATGAATAGGACTCAGCCTGTATGGCAGAGTGCACAGGGTTCAATGGCGGGGGGGGGGGGAGGGGGGGGCATGGGTGAGGGGCAGGCCGAGGGTTTTAGGGGGGAACATATGCGATTTTTGCATGGATTTTAGTGGGAAATGTATGAAATTTTAAAAGCTCAATAAAAAAGAGTGAGGCTAACAGACTGTGCTGTAATACAGACAGTAATCATTTAGAAAACCTTCTTTTTGAGAATCTAATCACAAGCGTGGTTGAATAACGTGGATTTTGGTTAATATTTCAAACATCACAGTTCATACATTGTACTATGAGGTATTTGCATAAGTTACCTTACTTTTTCAAACACATGAAAATTCTCTTGAAGACTGTTTCTAATTCGGCATAATGTAGAAATATGTGACGAGTGCTGGCAGTTTCCATTCTAACTACACGCATTGCTAGAAAACAGGTGGGCAGTGCGTGTTGTGAGTCTTCCGCAAGAATTGCATGACTCATCGCAATTATAGAGGCTGAATCACTAATGTAGAAATTTTGAACAGTAGTTGAGTTAAAATAATTTTTTAAGGTAAGAGTCAGAGTGTGGTAAAACTGAAGTAAAATGGGGTTTTAAGAGTTTTCAATTTTAGAACTCATACTCTGAACTAAAAGAACTTAGTTTATATTTTTTAGACTTTAGCATGCTATGTCAAAGGACAACATAATCTTATTTTTCAAATTTCTATTTCCTTATAAAACCTTCCTACTAAATGTGATCTCTATGTTTTTGCTTTTTAAATGTATATTTATTTATTTTAGAATTTAATTTACCTTTGCAATATGTCATGATCAAATAGCCTCCCAGACCCTCACCTAATTCTCCTCCCAGAACTCCAGACCAAGTATCTCTCTGAAATTCATACATTGTTTTTTAAACCAATGAGTCCACTTGTTTCTATCATTGTGTGCCTAGGCATAAGACCATCTATTTGTGCTTGGGCATCCTACTCAGGATTACTTTCCTGAAGTAAACTGACTCTTCATTTCCTAGCAACCATCAACTGTCAATAGCTGCTCATATAGAGGAAGGGCTTGGTGAACCCTTTCCCATCCAAGATGGAATTTTGAATGGCTTGATATTTTACAGGTCTTGTGCAAGCAGCCACTGTCACTGTCATTACAATAGGCTTGTCATGTCCAGAAAAGGCTGTTTCAGAGGAGCCCTCCACAACTTCTTGCTCTTTTGATCTTTCTGACACCTCTTCTGACCTGTTCCTTGGTGGGAAGAGTGATATAGGTATCCCTTTTGAGTGAGCACTTCACAGTATTTCATTCTCTGCAGTTTGACCAGTTGTTAAACTCTGTATTAATTATCATCTATGCAGAAAGAAGCTGCCCTGTTGAGGGTTGAGGCATGCATGAATCTTAGTATAAAGATGAGCATTTAATAACCAGTATGATTCTAAGTCCACTTACCAACATAATAGCGGATTCTTCCACCAAACTACAGTTTATTGATCCACTTAACAGTACAAGGTATGAATTCCTAATTGCAGATGGACTTTAAATCCAAAAAAGTTTGGTTACCCCAATAGCATTCATTTCACTATTACACCAATGAGCATATTTGGCCAAGCTGTACATTATTGTATAAGGTTCACAGTTGATAAGACTATTGATGACTTTTCTGCCTTAGTACTCTGCATAGCACCTTCCAGAACCATGAATGCTAGCCAATATGGAAGAATCTTCCAGGTAATTATAAATTTGATTTCTTCATATCAGATGACCAAAGTGTGGTGTTTTCAGGAATAGGGTTTTACCATCAAGTTCTGGTGAGCAATTAAGAGTAATGTTAATAGTCTTCATTGTTTTGGGGCCTATTGCATTGTATCCCTTTGACTAATTGTGTCTTGCACGTGTCACTGAGTTTTTCTTTTATGGCCTATGGCTTCCCAGGAGAGCATTATCTCTATCACCCCCACCCCCATTGTAGGGTAACTTCAAATGAGCTCTTGTTTTTAAGTGCTTTTCTTAGATGACTTATAGAATAGTAGGATTCCTCATGTTTTTTCAAATTCCCTTTATGTTAGGTCTCTTCCCCCACTCCCTCCTCTCTTCTACCCTCTAATTACCTTTCCCATTTAAGCCTCCCCACATTATTCCCCTTTTCCCGGCATACCCCTTCAGTTATGATATCCCCATCCCCTGAGCAATTTCCCCTCCCACTTGACCATTTTCTATTTTGCTTGCTTTTATTGGCATTCAAGTCAAAAACAAAAAACTGAAAATTTGAAGCTAGGATACACATGTGAGGGAGAACATGTAGCAAATGTTTGCCTATCTGAGTATGGGTTGCCTCACTCAGTAAAATATTTTCCCATTTTTTTCTGTTTACATGCAAATTTCATTTTATTTTTCTTTATACTAAACAAAATTTCATTGTATAGATTATCACATTTTCTTTATTTATTGATCACTTGATGAACATCTACACTGCTTAAATTTCCTGGCTGTTGTTAACAGGGTACCAATAAACATGAAGAGCTGGTATGCCTATAATAGATATAGAGTCCTTTGGATAAGTACACTGAGTCATATATTAGATCTATTTCTATCTTTTTGAGCAACCTCAACTTTGATTCCATAGTGACTGTACCAGTTTGCACTCCCAGAAACAGTGAATAAGAATTAGCATTTCCCCAATCCTCAGTAGTATTTGTTGTCATTTATTTTCTTAATATTAGGCATTGTGATTGGAGTAAGATGAAATCTCAATGGAGGAGTTATTTGCATTTCCCTGCTTGTTTAAGGAATACTGTGAAAAATATCTCTTAGCCTTTTGCATTCTTTTTGTGACTTTTTTGTTCGTAACTAAATTTCATTTGGGATCTCTTATGTATAATATCATATCATATGCAAATAAGTTAATTTTGAGAATTGGTTTTATTTCATTTTTCAAAATCCTTGCAGTACACCATTAAGTTATTTATTTGTGCTCTTTCTGATTTTTTCAAGTACTCATGTAGAAATCTACCTTTCTCTTTTTTGACTACTTCTATTGTATTCCATGTGTTTTGGTATGCTGTGTTTTCATTATCATTTAATTCTAATTTTTTTAATTTCCTTCTTGGTTTCTTCAATGATACAGTCAATATTGTTGTTTAATTTTCATTAGTTTAGATACTTTCTGGTGCTACGTTTGATGTTGGTTTTGAGCCTTATTACAATGTAATCAGATGGAATAGACTCAGTTTTGATTTTCCTAAAAAAAATAGTACAGTTAATTTTCTGGTTATCATTCTGGATTTATGCTTTTTGAATTTCACAAAGTTTAATTAATTTAAATGAATTCTTTTTCATTTTAATCTACATGGTGAGTGCATTAATTCAAATATTTTAATGTAAAAATAAATATCTGATGCTGATCATTGCATTTACCATTTTCAGAATTCTGTTTTCATTCAGACTATTTTCCCTAAAGGATAATTATGTGTCATTATGAAAATGATCATAATTTACTGTGATAGAGCAAATTCATCTTTTTCACTGGTTAATTTATATTAAAATATTTAAGAATCAACAGTTCTAGATCACAGCAGTTCTTCAATGTGCTATTAACTTTGTAATTTATGTAAAATTTTATATTAAACAGGAAATACAGCAATATCACCTAAATTATGTTCTGAGGAATAATTATGAATACATGTTAAACAATACATAATATACTTCTTAAAATTTTACTAAACTTTCAATTTATTGATTTCAAATTTACATTGATTCAATTGGTAAATATAAAAAGATAAATACCCTCTTGTTCATCAGTGTGTGAACAAGGGCTCTCTAGGTAGCAAGAAATCAAGAACTTACATATATCCTGAAAGCAGTCAGGTAAAAAACTGAGAAATTATCTCTCTGTATTTAATTACCCTGTTATTCTCACCACATGAAACTTTTAAGAAAAATTGCATTTAGAAAACTTTTCGTGTTGTTAGGAACAAAAAGGAATTTGGGAATGATTACATTTAAGTAATTATTGAGACAGATAAAGAAAAGTGCTATATGAGAATTATTCTGGACAATCCAAGAGTATGAAACTGCGAACTAAAATGTAATCATATCCACTAACAAAATACAGCATACAGATCTATGTTAAATTCACATGATTAATGATATGTGGAAAGTTCTGTGGACATGGAAGAAAAAGTAAAAGATTTTTTAATTGATTTTTTGTTTGTATTTCATACATAACATCTCAATTAACCTGAATCATCTTTATACCCCCCATCTCCACTAGCACTTTCCTGTAGCCTTTCCCAACCACCAATGGAGGCCATACACTCTTTCATTCCTGTTACTGCCCACTGTGTTGTCAGTTCCCCCAGCTGTTTCCGAGTGCAAGTGATTACTGCTACAAGAAGAAGAGCTGATCTCCCTAAAAAACATATTTTTTAAAGAACAAAAAAAGCAATAAGATCAACATTTTTGTTGGTTTGATTTTTTTCCATTTTGTCTTTATTTTTCCCATTTGAGACAAGGCCTTGTTCTACAACTTTTTATATCCCAGAATTCACTTCGCTAAATCAAACTGTCATAGAATTTAAGACTCTTCTCTTGCCCCTTCTTAATGAGTCCTGAGATTGCAGGAGTGTGCTACCATGTATAATTCAAGGTAGGTGAATTCATTTCAATAATGATATTGAAAAATAAAATAGAAAATGGTTTCTTTTAGTAGTTTCATCATATGATAAAATAAATCAATATATTATTTACTGAAGATAAGTTTTTTATATCAGTTAAGAAATCTAAGATCTAAATAAAACAAAAAGTGTTTTTCTAGTCAATGTGGAATAATGCAGATTTCAATTAATATACACCATATATAAATACTGAATCAGATATTGTATCAGTTAATGTAAGTCATTTTCTGAGAGGAAGAAGAAACTAATGGAATGAATCATAAAATGTGAAATATTGCTAGCTGAAGAGAAGAAAGCATCTGTAAGCAGGGGCTAGAAACAAAAGTGTCTCTCAGTACAGGAGATGAGCCAATGGTACATAGTCATCTTAGAGTTTAAAGAGCATAGGAGGGACCAGATAGAGCTATGAGAGTGCTCTATAGATGAGCAATATTCTCCTACAATGTCAGTGGAATAATAATCATTGTATGTGTATCATCTGACTACTCAGAGATCAAAGGAACACAACTGAAGAGGTCAAATTTTTCAAAAACAAAAAACTAAAATCAAAGAAACAAAGAAATCCTAAAAAACAAAAACAACAACAACAAAAATAAACTGCCACCACTGTGACCACAACAAAATAAAAGCAGTTCTCAATGCTCACATTGGGGTAAGGATAGTTCATGTGCTCACGAATTTCATGAACTTTAGGGTGTCTAAAATTGTATTATGGTTCCATAATAGAGTTTTCTAATATAGAGTATCAGAAAATATTTTAATTAGCTTCTGTATGTAACAAAGGTAAAAGGTAGATTATAGATGTAATTTTGAAAGACACAAAGGAAATATCAAAAACACAATGAGATAAAATAAAAATAAGACAAGAAAAAAGGTTTTGGAAAGAAAAGGAGAGAATCAAAGATGAAAGACAAACTGGGGTATCAAATGTTCTTTTGATACTGGAAATCAAAGATGAGTGAACTGAAAATGCAGCAAATGAAACTTACGAAAATAAGCAGAGTTGAAGAGTAAATATAAAGACCAGAATGGTGGAGCAAATCACAGATCCCTAATCCAAATGTAATTACTGCACTGAAATAAAGATTAAAGAAATAATTATGAATTAGAGTAAATAAAACATATATTTTAACTTTTACCATATACCAAATTTGACTCAAATGGATAGACAGTTCAGTGTGACGCCTGAGAATTATATTATTAGAAGAAAACAGGCAAATTCAGGACTTAAAAATAGCTAAGATTTTTTAAAAAGTCAAATCCTTAAATCACATGAAACAAAAGTAAATTCAGACAAATGAGATTCTTTCAAACTAAAAAAGAAATTTTGCAAAGCAAAAGACATAATAAAGTGAAGAAATAATCTGTAGGAAAGGAAGAAGTTCTGGAAAACTCTACTTTGAAAAGTGTCAGTATCCAGAAATCATTAAGAATTGAAAAAGAATTTAAAGCCAAATAACCTTAGTTAAAATGGGCAATTGTTCTAAACAGATATTTCTCAAAGACATATAAATACCAACAGTTGCATGGGAAAAATTTCAGACTCATGCATTGTCAGATAAATGTTCATTAAGGCCACAACAAATTACCATCCCACAGTAGGAGTGGGGATTATCAAAGAACAATGAAGAAAGTGCTGACAAGGGAAATTTACTGCTGTAAATTAGAGCAGCAGTATGAATAGAAGACTGGATGCTCCACAAAGCAGAAACAAAGGATTGTCACAGTACGTAATAAACACACTACTGAGCACATGCTCATACAAAGGAAATTAAGTCAGTATACAAAAAGAAAAACTGCATTTCAATTTTCAAAGAGATGAGAACTACCTAAATATCCATCAGCTGGCAAACAGATTAAGAAATCAAAGTAGATATACACTGGAATACTCCTCAGTTAGAAAAATAATGAAATCATGGAATTTTCAACAACACTGATAGAACCAGAGATCATGCTGTTCAGTGAAACAAATGAGGTTTATAAAGATGCATAGTGCATGACCTCACTCGTATGTGTAGTCCAAAATGACATTCCTTTCAAAATTACATCTAAAATGATGGTTACAAGACTGAGAAGCTTAGAGGGAGAAATGAGAGTTTTTTGTTGTCATTGCACATCAGGTTTATGAACATAACAAAATTTTGCTGTATGTTTCAAATTTTAAGATAAAGAAGTTTAGGTGTTTTGTCACAAATAAATTATAAATAATGGAGGTAATGTTACATTAAATAAAATGTAAGTTTTGGATTAAATCTAAAATGCGGCCAACGTATTTTGAAGTTGTTCTGAGTGCTCTTGGAACTCTTCTCTCTTTATAAAAGGTGTCTTCTATTTCCTTCTTTACATGGTACGTGAAAGGGATGAGCTGTCCTTAATAAGAATTTTTCTTACAAAGAATGAAGTTGTTTTTGATGACCCTATTGACTCAGAACAGTATACAAAATCACAAACAGATGCCATCAACCTAGGTCCATGTGGCTTTCAATATTTTGTGGGGACATGCTGTTTTCAATGTCATCCCTGCTTTCAGTGGGTGGTCTTCAGCCTAACTACCAATTTTCATCCATACAAGCATTGTTACAAAAAGAAGCAGACTTAAACTCAACAAAGGAAGGCTTGACTCTCACACTAGAGTCAGAAACTACAAAAGAAATCCACATGTCAAAGTCAAAGAGAAAAAATAATTACATAAAAAACCAAAATAATATATTGCTACCAAGTACCAGTAGTCCTCTAGAAGAGAACAATGAGAACCTCCTAGAGATAACACAGGGCATGGTACTCAAAATAACAAATGTAAACATGATAAAAAGAATTCACTGAATTTAAAAAAAAACACACAAAGAAATCAAGAACTGAAAGAAGATAGGGATAAACTGCTGAATAAATTCAGAAGAGTTAGAAATATTGAAGTACTCAGGCTGAAATGAAAAGGAAGTGAAACACCCAGCAAGCAAATTAGAAATGACAGGAAAAGCCTCACCAATAAGATGAATGAAATGGAAAACATAATGTCAAGCAAAGATTATGGAAAAATTTAAGAAAACACAAGAATGGAATATTGTGTGACACCATAAAAGGATCAAATTTCCGAATCATAGGCATACAGGAAGAAGAAGAATCTCAGGAAAATGGTAAGGAACAGATCTTCAACAGGATTGTAGAAGAAAATTTCCCCAAATCAAAGACAGACATGCACATACAAATACAAGAAGCATATAGAACACCAACTAGACAGGACCAGAACAGAAACTCTCCACAGCACATAATAGTAAATTGTTAAATGTACAGGACAAAGAGATTATACTGAAAGCTGCACAAGAAAAACAACAAGTCACATATAAAAGAAAACAAGTCAGGATTACATCTGACTTTTCAGTGCAAACTATGAAAGCCAGAAGAGCCTGGACCAAAGTATTCCCAATTCTAAATGACCACAGATGCCAACCCCAGACTACTTTACCCTGCCGATATCTCTATTATAGACAAAGCAGAAAGAAAAATCTTCCAGAAAATAAATAGGCTGAAAGAATTCATGTCCACAAAACCACACCTTTAGAGAGTTCATGAAGAAATACAAAGAGCTGAACAAAGGAACAACTATACCCGAGGGGTTACAGACAGAAACTTAATGAAGGCATAACCATAGAAATTCAGAGCTACACCAACAATATGAACAGAAATAAAAATGACAAGATTCAGTAAACATCTTTCATTAAAAACTTTAAATATATATGGGCTCAGCTCCCCAATCAAAAAACACAGACTAGCTAAGTAGATTAAGAAACAAAACACATCTTCTTGTTGTCTGCAAGAAAATCAACTCACTTTCAAGGACAGGCACTACCTTAAGGTGAAAGAATGGGACAACATATACAAAGCAGGGCTTGAGAGATGACTTAGCAGTTAACAGCACTGACTGCTCTTGCAGAGAACGAAGGTTTGATTCCCAGCACCCATATGACAACTATGAATTGTCCTTAATGCCAGTTCCAGGGGAATGAGAAGCCCTCTTCTGACCTCTGTGGCATTGCATGACACAGGTGTACTCACAGACATGCAGGGAACACACTCATACACACAAAATAAAATATTTGAAAAAAAAAATACACACACACACACACACACACAAAGCCATTGGTACTAAGAAAAATGCAGGCATTGCAATTCTAATTTCTGACAAAATAGATGTCAAACTAAAATTAATCAGATGATATAAAGAGGGCCACTTTATTCTGATCAAAGGAACTGTTGACCAAGAAGATGTTACAATTATGAACATGTATTCACCAAACTCTGGTGCACTCAACTTCATAAGAACAATACTACAGGCCTTTAAGACCCAAGATTAATCCCAACTCATTAATAGTAGAGGACTTCAATACTCCATTGTATCCATTAGATAGGTCAACAGGACATAGAATTAACACAGAGACATCTGAAATAAACAATACCATACATCAAATGTGCCTAACAGGCATCTACCTAATATTTCACTTAACCACCAAAGAATGTACTTTGTATTCAGTACCCCATGGAACTTTCTCCAAAACCAAACATATACTGGGGCACAAACAAACTTTAACAAATACAAAAAAAAATTGAAATAATTTCATGCATTCTATCAGACCATGATGCAATAAAGCTTAGAATCAATACTGGAAGAAACCCTAGTAACTACATGAACACATGGAGATTAAACAACACACTGCTGAATGATGAATGGCTCAAAGGAAAAATTAAGAAAGAATTAAAAGTATTCCTGGAACTAAATGAAAAGGACAACACACCACCACAAAACCTCTGGGACACAGTGAAAGCGATCCTTAGGGGAAGTTCATAGGTCTAAGTTTCTACATTAAAAAATCAGCCATTAAGAACACTGACTTTTCTTGCAGAAGACCTGGGTTCAAATCCCAGCACCCACTTGGCAACTAACAACTGTCTGTAACTCCAGTTCCAGGGGATCCGACACCCTCTTCTGTCCTCCATGGGTGTTGACGACAGAAGTGCACTTACCTACATGCTGGCAATACATGTATACACATAAAATAAAATGAAAAAGAAATCAGAAATCACACAAATAAATGACTTAACATTGCAACTGAAGACAGTTGAAAAGCAACAACAAATGAAACCCAAACACAGCAGACAAGAAGAAATATAAAAAAAATCAGAGGAAAAATTAATGGAATAGAAACAAGGAAAACAATACAAACAATCAACAAATACAAGAGTTGGTTCTTTGAAAAGATAAACAAGATTGATAGACTGCTAGCCTAGTTAGCCAAAAGAACGAAAGAGCACCTCAAAATCAACCAAATCAGAGATGAAACGGGAAGCATCACAGCAGACACCAAAAAGATCCAGAGCATTATAAGGGAATTCTTTAAAAACCTATATGCTACTAAATTTGAAAACCTAAAAGCAATGGATGGGTATCTAAAAGTATGGGAACCACCAAAATTCAGCCAAGAAGAGATTAACAGCATAAACAGACCCATGACATTTAAGGAGATTGAAACAGTAATACAAAACTTCCCAACTAAAAGGAAAACCCAGAACCAGATGGATTTACAGCAGAATTCTACAATACATTTAAAGAAGATCTACATTCAATAATACTTAATTCATTCAAAAAAGATAGAAGTGAAGAGAGAACTTCCAAATTCATTCTACGAAACCAGGATCACTCTAATACCAAAGCCAGGTAAAGATAACACCAAAAAAGAAAACTATACACCGATATTCTTAATGAGCATAGATGCTAAAATTCTCAACAAAATACTTACAAACCATATACAGATACATATCAAAAAGATCATGCACCATGATCAAGTTGGCTTTATTCCGAGATGCAAGGATGGTTCAATATATGTAAGCCAATAAACGTCATAAATCATATAAATGGACCCAAAGACAAGAACTACATGGTCATCGCAACAGATGCAGAGAAGGCATTTAACAAAATTTGACATGCATTTATGTTCAAAGTCCTAGGGGGAATTGGACTGGAAGGAACATACCTCAACATAATTAAAGCCATATACAACAAACCCACAGCCAACATCATTCTAAATGGTGAACTGGAAGCATTCCCATTAAAATCACAAACCAAACAAGGATGTCCACTATCTCCACTCCTTTATAACATAGTTCTTGAAACTCTTGTAAGAGCAATTACACAAAAGAAGGAAATTAAAGAGTAATAATTGGAAAAAAGACATCAAATTATCCCTTTTTGCAGATGATGTATTATCATATCTAAGAGATGCCAAAAATTTCACCCAAAACTCCTAGAAATTATTAACATTTTCAGTAAAGTGGCAGGCTACAAAATTAACCTGTAAAAGTCTGTAGCCTTTCTATATATCAATAACAAGCAAATCAGAGAAAGAGCACATGGAAACACTCCCCTCTAAAAAGCTCTACAATGAAAATTTTAAATCAATCTTTAAAGAGATTGAGGAAGATAACAGAAGATGGAAGGACCTCTCATGCTCGTGGAGTGAAAGAATTAATATCATGAAAATGACCATCGTACCAAAAGCTATTCATAGATTCAATGCAATGCCAATCAAAATCCCCATGATATTCTTCACAGAATTGGAAAAAAAAATCCTCAGATTCATGTGGAAGCAAAAAAGACCTCGAATAGCCATAGTAACTCTGAGCAAGGAACCATGAGCACTAAGAGCAATGCTCAGGGGATTACTATACCGTATTTTAAACTATATTATAGAGCTATAGTCATAAAAACAACATGGTACTAGCACAAAAATAGACCCATAGATCAATGAAACAAAATTGAAGACCCAAATATGAGTACACGCAATGTCAGCTATGTGATATTTGACACAGGGGCCAAGAACATTCACTGGAGGAAAGAGCATCTTCAACAAATGGTGCTGACAAAACTGGATGTCAACGTGTAGAAGAATGAAACTAAATACTTATCTTTCACCTTGCACAAAAGTCAACTCCAAATGGATCAAAGAACTCTGAAATTTTTATAAGAAAACATTGCCAATAACCTACAAGATGTAGGTGTAAGAAAGGATTTTCTAAACCAGACATCAATATCTCAGGAAACAAGGTCAAACATCAACAAATAGGACCTCATTAAACTAAAAAGCTTCTTACATCAAAAGAAGTCACAAAGGAAATGAAGAGAAAACTCACAGAATGGGAGAAAATCTTCACCAGCAACACATCTGACAGAGGTTTAACATCCATAATATATAATGAATTCAAAAAACAAAGAATCAAGAAAGGAAGTAACCCAACTAAAAATGATCTAAGGAGCTGAACAGAGAGTTCTCAAAAGAAGAATTAAAGATGGAGAGAAGCATCTTAAAAGGTGTACATTATTAGTAATTAGGAAAATGCTAATTAAAACTACTGTAAGATTTCATCTTACCCCAGTTAGACTGGCGAAGGTCAAGAGAACAAATAATACCAAATGTTGGAGAGGATGTGGGAAAAGGGCAACACTCATCCACTGCTGGTGGGATTGCAAACTTCTCAAATCCCTATGGAAAGCAGTGTGGAGACCTTTTAAAAACTACAAATGAATCTACAGTTTAACACATTTATACAGCTCCTTGGCATATACCCAAATAACTCATCCTATTGCAGAGACACTTGGACAGCCATGGTTGTTGCTGCTCTTTTCATAACAGCTAAGAGGTGGATGCAACCTAAGTGTCCCTCAAATGATGTATGGATAATGAAAATGTGGTTCATTTATATGATGGAGTTTCACTTGGCAGTAAAGAAAGATGAAATCATGAAATTTTCAGGTGAATGGATGGGACTAGAAACTGATATACTAAGTGAATTAACACAGGCTCAGAAAAAAAAAAGAAAAACGATGTATGTTCTCCCTCATATGGGGATCCTAACACCAATTACTTATAAGTGAATATGTATCCAGACATTAACTACAACCAGGCTCATGAAAAAGAACCAGGGAGGTAAAGGAAAAGAAAGAATCTGAAAGAAAAGAACAGTGGGAATCAGGCATTAATAAGAGAGATGTGGATAAGATGGGGTTAATGCAAAGGGAGGGGGAAGGGAGGGTTACACAAGAATCCTTGGGAATAAAGGGACAGAAGGACTTCGAGAGGTGGGACCATAGGAGAAGGGTATTATTAAGGGAGAATGGGAAAAATGGGGCACTTTAAACGGGGAAACCATAGTGGATGGGTTAGACAATGCGAGAGATAAATAATGCATAGCTAGTTTTTTTTTTTTTAAAAAAAATAACAGAGGGAAACATTTTAGTCCAACAACCTACTGACAAATTATACATACAACCTACTGACAAATTATACATACAACTAGCTCAAGGAATATAATATATGGCTAGGCAAAGTTTATCTGAGAATGTTTGGTCTTTGCCCAAGCTTTATCTAGATAGTACATGGTAAATAAAAGTACCAGACTGGTGGAACTAACCTTCTTGAATGTCTAACAGCCATACTTTGAGGCCTATACTAGTTTGATCAGAGGGATATAAAGGACAGTTTTTATGCCTTGCTCTCCTAGGTCGACTAAACTCCAGGGGACTATGAGCATCTCTCAAAATGTTCTGTAAATATGGTGAGACACCTGTCCTCTGGATCAAGGAGGCCATGGAGACTCCACCAGATGGACTTGAACCAGTGTCCAGTCTACAAAGAGGAGGTTCAACACAGAGGAAACATTTCCTTCATGCTTCCAAGTGAAGCCAGCCATGATCAAGCAGAAATTTTGACTTATATTCACATAGATAGAGCTGGTAAAAGAAAGGAGCCAGGGGCTCCTCCCAAGTCCATGTGAGCCCTGAGTGACAGATCCTAAACAACATTAAGAGTAAAAACAAATTGGTTTATCTGGGCCAACTGTATGGCCTTAGACCCCCAAAAGGAAAATATAACCAAAAATTAAAGGGATCAATACAATTCTTTAGGAGTCCATATGTATAGCTAAAGGCTAAGTAACAAGAAACAATTCCAGACAGGAGATACCTTCCTTTGAGTTTTGGCCAGGGTGACCCAGGAGACTCCCAGACAGTAACCCAGCATAGAACTGGGAAAATGAAGAGTAGACCCTAAAGGAATATTTGCAACTGCTTGTTGCTAGATGAGGAAGAGTTATCTTCCTAAAACAAGGAACTCTAGGTAGGCTGACTAGACTCAGCCGAAGGACAAGCACTGGGGAACAACTGGGGGCACTGACAACACAGTGGGCAGTAACAGGGTTGACAGAGTATATGGGCTTCAGTGTCAGGGGGTGGGGGGGCTATTGGGAGGGTGCCATTTGGGATGTGGGTATATTCTGTGATAAGCATAGAATAAGATTGTTTGGGATATTCTGTATGAAATACACATACAAAAAATGTTTTAAAATTTAAAAATGAGTTATAGTTGAGGGAGAAGCATAAACATTTGCTTCATGTTAACAAGTAGAGATGAAAAATATTACTATTGAAATCTACCTGATGTCTTTATATCCATGTTCAGGTGCCAAGGATGTTAGAAAGTAACCAAATGTGACTAGTAATAATCAGATACATAGAGATTAGAGATGCATGTGCAAACATCTACGCATCTAAGTGTCAGTAGCATTAAAATTGAGATTTTCTCTAAGAAACAGTATATTTTAAAATGAAATGGAGATCTTTTTGAAAGATTAAAACCTCATTCAATTTTCTGCCTTACATGGTTTATACTGAGTTCAACATTGTATAACTGTATTAAGTCAACTGTGAACCTAAAAATTTACAGCCAATTTTGAAAGCGAGGCATCCTTGCTCTGGAAATTATTATTGAACATGTTAATGCTGTAATGAAATGCTTCTTCTAATAAAAAAAAGCCCTAAAAATTCATCACAGCTGCTTTTACATAAAAGGACACATAAAGTTACACTAGATGGAATTCTGAATCTATTTTAAGGGTTGATAAGCACAGAAATGATAAATAAAAGGCAAGTTATATTTTTAAAATATAACTGCATATATAACAAAATATTTAAAATGTAATATGACATCTGCAACATATGTGGAAATGCAATATGAAACTACCAAGATAGTGAAGACAGGGGAACTTGAAATAGATTTGTCAAGTTCTTACCCATACTAGTCTAGTGTGGTGGCACACGTATATAAGTACAACATTTGGGAGGTTGAGATGGAGTATCCCAAGTTCCAGGACAGCCTCAACAATTCAGAGATTATCTCTCAAATATTAGAATCAGAGGGCTGGAGAGATGGCTCAGCAGTTACGAGCCTGGCTGCTCTGTCAGAGGACTGGAGTTCAGTTCCCCGCACCAATATGGTAGATAACAATTATCCATAACTTTAGTTCCAGCAATCCAATGCCCTCTTCTGTCCTCCTCAGACACTGCAAGACATGGGTGCACTTATATGCATGCAGGCATAATACACGGAAAATAAAAATGTATAATTTCTAAAAGTATTGACAATAATACTGGAGGGCAGATTTTATATTTTAAAGATTTATAATGTAAACTCTAAAATAACCAAACTTCATTTGATGATAGATACATAATATTATGGTAATTTTGATTGTCAGTGTGACTAGATTTGAAATCCTGGAAAACCCAGTGCTGTGGGACTTTGAAAGCATTTCCAGGCAGTTTGACTGAGGACAGGAGAAGCACATGCTCTGGAGTTCCATGTTAAGTAGAAGAGGGAAACAAGAGGAAGCCAACAGAACACTGGCACAAGTGTTTCTCTGCTTCCTGAGGGGGAATGCAATGTAAACAGCCACCTCTCACTTCTGCTTCCATGATTGACAGTATTCTCTCAGTGTGAGACAAAAGTAAAATCACTTCATTTGAACTGCTTTAAACACACACACACACACACACACACACACACACACACACACACACACACACCATCTTATATAGTTCCTGACACACAGTGAATGAAAAGAGACATTTGTAAATGAATTAATTGAAAAGAAATTTATAAAAAATGCTCTAGTTTGATCTTAAGGGTCTCAAAAACTACCAAGTGTTGAAAGTTTGCCCCCTAAATGGCACTACTGGGAAGAGGAGGAATTTTTAAGAGACAAGTAAAACTGGGAGGTGTTTACATCACTGGGAGCAGACAATGAATTTGAAAAGTGCAGTGGGATTCTAGACTCTCATCTTCTTCTTTTTTGCTTCATAGTCATAATGTACAAGGTTTTACTAAAATTTTACAAGATAATGGTTTGAAGAATAATGTGCATTCTCAAAAATTCTCTGCCATATACTTTAATTTTGAAAGTAAAATTGTTTAGAAACATTAATTTTTTGTGCCTTTTTCAATTTCATTGCATCTTTTAATTTTTTTCATATTTTTCATATTTTTATTTTATGTGAATTTGTTAAAGTATATAATTAGCAATAAAACATCTGTGGAAATGAACACTTCAACAATTACTTGAATCCTCCAGTCCCCCATTTTTTTTGTACTTTGGATTCTATGATTTTATTTTCATTAGAAATCCAAATTTTTAAGCTATTTGTAGAAAATAAAATGCATTATTTTCACTTGCACAATTACTGAAGTTCTCAGATTTCCAATGTATTACCCATTTTCATTATTGGTTCTATGTAAGACAGATTTACTAGCTTTCTAAAATTATTAATCTTTCATCATACCAATAGTCATGCAGAGTGAGATATTCATTACACTTTCACATTATAAATTATTATAAATCACTAACTAATAATCCAGGTGAAAATTAAAATATGATTATATCAAATAATAACACATTATAGATAGAACAATTCAAAGAAAGGGACAGCTATTTAATAGAAAGGATGTGGTCAATGAGATGACTGCATGGGCAAAGACACTTGACTCCAAGACTGACTACCTGATTGCAATCCCTGAAAGGAAAGGAAAGAACTGACACCCACAGGTTAGCCTCTGACCCTAACGTGTCAGGTCACATGGTTCATTATACACAAAATAAAATAATGAATAAATAAATAAATGGAATTTTAATGTAAGATTATCTTGGAAAGAAAGAGGATCTATGATGAAATCAGATTTTTTAAGTCTTTAAACACTATTATAATTAATTTACCATTATTGTGACTGAACCGTATTTATTACATGGAATGAAGTTACTGACACTTTAATTGAGCAATTCACTGTTTTGCAAATTCATATCTCCTTAGGCTAAGCAGGGCTTTTGTACTGGTTTCTCAGACTAACTGGCTGCAGAGGGCTGCAGGGTACAATGTTTAAAGTGAATTCAACATTGAATTCCCTGTTGTGGATAAATAATATTTCTCTAACTTCCACCTTATACATGTCTCTTTCCTGTGCTTGGCAAATGCAACCCAGCAACTTAAGGTACCCACTAGTTAACACTTCTAGGCTGCTGGAGGTCAGTAGAAAAATGAAGAAAGTCAGAGATGCCACCAGCTCATGTGCCAGAATAGAAAGATTCCAGATTTAGGTTATGTTTATGTGACATTTATCTAATAAGGAAGGGCAAGCAGAATGATGAATGCTTTTCACTACGTTTGTGCAGGAATGGGTTTATAAACAAGCACCTGCCATAAATCACAAAAACAGTTTGTCAAAAGTAACTAGGGGCTAGATGCATCTTTATAATTAATCTAGACATCCTCTGTCCTGCTTTCCTATCTTCTACTCCACTTTTAGATCAACTATTTCATTGTGCTTTAAGATAATTACTCTTATTCTTTTTAAAATACACATTTCTAGCCAAAATGATTCAGGAGTAATGTGTTTCTTCTTACAGGAGTGTCAGGTAATATGCCTGACTGCAATTCCAAGGTGCCAAATAATAAATTGTCACAGATGAACTTACCACTCTCTCTTCAAATCAGGAGTTTTTTTAGTCACCAAATATCAGTATTTGGAAATAAATAAAGAAAAAACAGCACTTGGTCCTTCCCCGTGTATGAAGCCAGTTAATGACTTTGGAGGTTAGAAAAGAAAATGATACAAAGAGAGATATTATTTCCTTTTTCAAGATAGTAGTAAATTGGTTTTATTTGAAAGTTTAAAACATGCTGCATAATATACAGAAGAACAGGACAAATGTATGCTGAAATCAGAAACAGTACTGGAAGGGTCAAAGTGTTTCTTTTGAAAGGATGTTGTCTTGAAAAGTAGCATATTGAGTTTTACCAGTTTTTCAGTATGCAGCATTATCAACCATTAAGAAATTGTCTGACTGTAATATGTAATTCATCATAGACATTTTCAGCCTAAAGAATAAAAGGTGAAAGGACAAGAGCTTGGACATAAAAGCAGATTGAATCTGACTTTCTTTAAAAATATATTCATGTTCCCCCTGTGGCTACAATAATTGATGCACAATTGTTCTAAATGTGTTTTTCACGTTAGTTTATCAAAGAGTTTTACAGTAATCATGGAGTAGAAAGCGCAGAGCTACACAATAAATATCTCGAACCTTGGGGCAGGCCATTTGATTTTCTTTTAAAAGCCACTTGTTTGCAACCATGCTTATTAAATGCACATATACTCTCTGTACTTGAATGCACTGTGTTATTTTGGCACTGTCTACCTGCTACTTCAGCACCTCTAATGAAATCCACCTCCATCACAGAATAGCCTTAGAATGCAAATTAGATATTTTTTCCACATATTTTCAGTTAGTTAAATTGCCTTATAACTGATTTATAATCATGATATTGCTACTGACTAATCAACTTATTTTTATGGTGGCTTAAGGGACAACAAACATTGCCAAAGGGAATACTTTTAATTAGTTCAATTAGTGATTTATGTATATTGCTTGGTAGATTATAAATGATTACAAATTGTTTAAATTTCTATGCATTTAATGTTTCAAAACATACTGATCAATTGATGGAATTCATATATATGCATATGTAAGTAACAGTCATTGCCTATATCCACAGAAATATTTTTGGAATAATGTAGGGGGAAATTTTTAATTATTTTGGCAACAATTTTTTAGTATTCAGATAAGTGAATGAAGCCAAGCTGTGTGTCATTTACAGAAAAATTTAATAGCGTGCATTACATGAGCAACTACCAAAAAATTTAATAACATGCAGCATTATATGAGCAACTACCACATGCATATATATAAAATACTTAGGTATTTCAGATGTCTGTGAATACTAAGTACGCAAAAGAAAGATTAATAATTTAGAAAGAAATAACAATAAAGAAAATTTCAAAATTAATGAATGATACTACCTGCAAAAAAAAATGCACCCCAGCCATTACCCACTACTTGCCCTTCTGGTGAATCTAGTCAGCCTATCTAGAGGTCTTTGTTTTAGGAGGGTCAGCTGTTCCTCATCTAGCGGTAATCAGTTGTCAATATTCCTTTGGATAAGATTGGGGTCTGCTGTTCATTTTCCCAGTTCTATACTGGGTTACTAGCTGGGAACCCCTTTGGCCACCCCAGCCAACAACTCAAAAGAAGGTATTGCCTGGCTGGCATTGTTGCTTGTTATGTAGCCTTTAGCTATACATATGGAAAATTCTAAGGGATGCTAGTTCTTAAACAGCAATTACAGAATATTCTAAGAAAAAAATTGTTGGAACAAAGACTTGATATCTTTATTGTATATTAGCAAATGAATATATTTTCACAAAACTGGAAATGATTCACAAATAGACATATAACATTGGCTTTTACACATACTTTTTAAATAATTACTCATATCGGACACTGCATAACAGTACCCTATATTATATATAATATTGAATAAGACATTAAAACCTTAATACAACATATGCACACCACTGTTTGTCTATTTCAGTTTCAGTTTTCACTGTTGAAATCTTTGTAGAGCATATCACATACATGAACTCAACTTATATGCTGGCCATGCAAATATCACTACTTATTCCATGAAAAAAACATGCAACTTAAAAATAAAATCAGCTGGAACTCTGAAAACTAAATAGCATAATTTTGAAAGAAAATTCAAGAAACAGCATTATAATGATGGAGGTAGTTTTTTCCCCTTTCATTTGTCTTTTCCTTTTCATTTTCCATTTAAGACTCAAAAGCAAATGGAATCTAAAATGATAAAGCAAAAAAGTCACCAAAAACCACAAGTAAGGCCACTGTGGATGACATCTCAACAAAATGAATAAAACTCCAGTAAGTCTTTTCCAGAACCAGGCTACTGGAGTCTGCATGAGAATTTTAGCAAAATGTGTTTATTTGTCTGAAGTAGAAATTGTTTCTTGGTCTTAAATGTCTTTGAAACATCAAGTAATTTCACACTAATCTACAGCAACAGAAAAACTGCTAGACTTTATTTTCTTTCATTTTACCAGTCTTGTATATCTTTTCCTCTTTTAAAAAAAGTATTATTTCCATTTTTTATATGTATGAGTTCCATGCATATAAGTGCACCCATGTTGTGTAATACCTGTGGTGGCCAGAAGAGAGTGTCAGATCCCCTGGACCTGAAGTAACAGATGGTTTTTAGTAGCTATGTGGGTGCTGGGAATCTAACCTGGGTCCTCTATAAGAGTAACCAGTGTCAACCTCTGGAACATCTCTAAAGTGCTTTTTTCTCCCTTTTTGTTTTCCATATGGGAAAATATTTACAGGATAATCAGATTTTAAAAGAACCTTAAATATATGGATGACAATGCAAAGATACATTGAACAAATCTATGTTCTAAAATTTTTATGGCAAAATTCTCCATCAACATAAATTTAAAAGAGTGACTACAACAGAAAGAAATACATGGGTAGATATTAACACACACATTTCTGTCGAGGATGTATACATGTCAGTATCAAAATGGGCTAGGGAGGTGGCATGAGAGACACTTTTACAGAATATCTCATATAACACAGATGAAACAACCTCAGTCTAAAAACTTAACAAATCAGTACACAGGAGGAGAGGCTCCATGGGGGCAGGAAGAGATAAATGGAAGGGTGTTTAACTTAGAAGGGAGGGAGGGTAATACAAGGGGCGAAGGAGGAAGGCAAATTAATACTAACAGTGTCTGCATAAACAGCAAAATGCATTATTTGTGAGCATCCTAAAGATACATATATAATATATATGAGAATATATGTAAAACTATTAGTTATCTAACAAAAATTCCACTGCCAAGAAAGAAATCGCCTTCATAGTTGTTCATCAGTGTCATACAAGAGACTTCCGAAATAATACAGTTTGTTGTCATAGCTCATTGTTGCCCCCCAGAACTTGAAGGTAATACCCTGCTGTTAAAGACAACACAGGCTTTTGGTAGAGAAATTGAAATAACTGAACTGGAATTGATCTGGAAGACACATCCCTGAGGACAAGATCTCATAGGATTGGAAGGTGCTACGGGAGCTGCCAAGGAAGAAAAGCAATCAGTAGTCATATAGGGCTGTATAGTCATGGAATCCTGTTTGGGGACAGGCACTTTACAGTCTTTTATCTAAGACTTAGCCAGTTGTGTCCTTCTGTGTGCATTGCCTTCTGTTGTATGAAGAAGATTCAGTGTTGGGAGTTGAGGGATGTGTAAGTATCCTCTCTACCCCCTGTTCCTCAAAGTTCCATGAGCCTTAGGTGTAGAGATTCCACTGTAGATGTGTCACATAGGACTGTGCATCTCTCAGACATATATTCTTTGAGTATGACCTGTTTTGGAACTCTGTAATATCCTCCATGTGTTGCAAAAAGAAGCTTATTGGATAAGTGGTACATGGTATACTTGCCTGTGAATATGAGGATCCATATTAAATTTACAGTAAGAAGTTTCATTTGTCTAGAGGAATTACAGCGATAGGGTTTCTCTGGGATTCATGTCCTCTCCAGCCATATGTATTTGGCTATATTTACAATGCGCCCATGAGTCCCCTTCTACTGAAAGGATTTTAAGTTCAATTAGATACCAGTTGATCACCCCCAGATAACTGTGCCACTGATATACCAATAGAGATAATTTGCTGTGCAGTTGTTTTGATTATTAGGTTTTAAGGCTAGGTTGGACCTTTGAGTGATTTGTCCCTTAGCAGTTTGCATAGCATCCCCTAGACCTAAAAGAGCTAGTCTTCAAGGAGAAGACTTGCAGGTCAGTTCCAGCATCATTACTTCAACTCCTGTATCCGAAGTATGTCTTGTTTAGCAATATGGTCTTGCCTTTAAGTTATGGGAGGTAATCAGAGACTCTGTCAATAACCTGTGTTGCTTTGAGAGACTCTTGGACTACCCTGGCCCACAACTCAAAGTGAAGTTTCTCCTGTCTGGCACTGTGTTCCTTGTGTAGCCCTCATGTTCAGACATTGCATTTGTATTTGAGTTAAAGCATGTCCCTCTGTTTCTCTCTTAGGTGGTGTCTCTTACACCACCTAAGCTTTATTCTCTCACTCTCTCTCTCCCCTCCCTCCCTCCCTCCCTCCCTCTCCCAGACACACTGCTTCAATAGCTTCAATATAATATTCAACATCCTTCCCTGCCTACTGACCTTTGCAAATTCGCCTCTCATTATCCATTACCTGAACCCCAATTTCCCACCTGAGTGCATTTGCTGTACAGGTTCCCTTGTCGTGAAATTCATAATTCTCTTCTCCTTGATAGTTCTAACTACCAAAACAGAGTCAACCAACCCCCAAAGCAGCTCAAATACTCTCATAAAAAAGTTTAAGTAACCCAGTTTCCCCCTTTATAATACCTAGCGCCTATTATCCCCCTCTCTTCAGTTCCTCATATTTTTTCACTCCTCTCTTCTCAGTTGAAAATCCCCACTCCTCATCTCTCAGCCTCTTTCTTTCCCTTTCCCTTTATAGGAAGCATCTTATGAGTGCTTTTGATGGGAACAGTGAAGCAGCTACAGGGGCTATAATTGGGTTCCTGTATACAACACAGAAATAAAAATAATTGGTAACAATTACATTGCTCATGAGGAAAACTGCATTGTCCCCATCTGCTTTGAAACTGTTTTCATACGTTTCAAATAAGTGGATTCTTTAGACTCCACCCATTTAGAATTGTGCCATACTTCAGCCAAAATGAATTTTGATCATGTAATTCTCTTAAAATATAATTATATTAAGAGGTATTTAGATTGTAGTTATTATTAGCTTTGAAGCTGATATTTTGTTGATCTTTTGTCCAAAATGATAAAGAATACAGAATTTTCAGATATATGTAGTTAATAAGACATAAAACTCTCCTTATCAAACCTTAGCATCTTGGCTGACTTGGTAATCCTTTCTGATGTGAACAGTTTCCCAGAATAAAAGGGTCATGAAATAGTTCTTCAAAACCTGGAAGAAAATGGATGCAAAGGGATACTAAAACAAGAGTGAACTTGCATATTATTTCCAAAAATTTTTTTTTAAACTTCATTAAGAATTTCATACATGCATATTAGTTGTTTTGATCAAATCCATGCCCACTCCCTCCCCCCCAATACCTCCCATATCTCCTCATCACTTTTTTCTGGCAACTTTGTGTCTGTCTTCTCTCTCTTTTTCTTTTTCTTTCTTTCTTTCTTTTTCTTTCTTTCTTTCTTTCTTTCTTTCTTTCTTTTTTTTTTTTTTTTTTTTTTTTTTTTTTTTGGTCGGGGTTCTCTTAGGCTAGCCTCAAGCTCATTTTTTAAATGGGGCTGTTTTGTTACTCTAACATCCCCCCCCGAAGAGGTAACCCTAAAATCTTTTAGGGATTAGATAAGAGCTCTGAAATACTTATCACATTTTTTGCCTTTAGAGCAGAGTATGTTGCTAAGAGGCCCAAGGACATTTTGACATTTAGCCAATAAACTGGCTACTTTTCTTTAGAGTCTTTTAATCCTAACTGCCTAGCCAATTTCTACCTCCTATTCTTATCACACTATCTTCTGAAGAGGTTACCCGAATTGTCGAATATATGACACAAATTTACTTCATAGACCTAAATATGACAAAGGTCAGCAAAATAATATTTAAGTATGAACATCAATGTATTAATTTGACCAGTGTGATTTAAAGTGATATTTCTATATATATATACATGTGTTCACGCATCTATCTACAATCTCATCCCTCTCCTCCTCTCCTCCAAAACCTCCTAATTAGTCCTTAATAAACTTTAGAGATAACCTGAAAGAAATTCATTATAACTAACTAACAGATCAGGAAATACAAAACTAATAGGACAATGATTGTGCTTTCTCTTTTCGATCTTATTAGAAAAAAAATTTAATGAGCTGAATAAATGTAAATTGAATAAATGTAAATTGGTTATATGTATACACATTAATATATAAAAGAATATGGAAGCCTGGTAAAGCTCCATTGGTATCCTGCTTACCTGGCGTATTCCAAGCTCTCAGTTTGAGTCCCAGCACAGTATAAATCTGGTGTAGCAGTGCAAAACTCATCCAGACACTTGGGAGTTAGATACAGAAGGATCAGAATTTTGGCATTATACTCCACTGCACAGAGAATTTGAAGCCAGTCTGCAGCACATGAGGCATCATCTAAAATTAATTAGTTAATTAATGAAATAAGTTGACTCTCCTGAACCCACATCAATGAAATATATTCATAGTTTATTTTTCACCCATTATATGTCTTTATAAATGATCAAATATAGCTAATTTGAAGAGAATTGTTGGTTTAGAGTCAACCAAGACATTTGTGAAATATCACAGACTTGACTTTGTCAAAAAGTCACTTTTGTTCTAGGTATTGTTGCTTTTTTAAAGACAGAGTCTTGCAGTTTATTCAGGATGCCCCTGAACTTGATACCTTTGGCCTCAGCCCTCCCAGTGCTGGGAATTATAGAGGTATACACTACAAAAATCCAGAAAATTACTTTTTAAGTCATTGTCACTATAAGTTGCATGTTACCTAAAGTAAAAAAGAAGAGCATAAGATATGTTTATTTTATTTTTAAAAAAATCTATGTACTATTTCCAGTGTCAAGTACAGTCCAGCATTACTGGACTTTGAAAACAAATCTTGGTTATTGCCCTTTCTATATTATATTATTGGATGCAGTTTTCCTCTGATGGAAAATAAAGACACAATTTTTGTCTATAAATAAGAAGGTGCATGTTGATTTCTGAAAGATAACATATATACCTGTTGAAATCCTGTTTGGTGGTTAATTAATGATTAAGGATATATACAACAGAGGGATTTCTTTGTATGTGTTCTTAGGTAGAAAATTCAGACAGTTCTGTTGCACACCTTCCAATTAGGAAGGCAGCTGTCATATTGACTGAATTGATAATCTATTCACATGTCACCAGAGAATGTTAGGTTTAGCAGATGTTAAATCATCAGTGAATGTTCAAGTTTAGAAATTAATGTCTTCTTGGAATTCTGTCACTGACAAGAAAAAAAAATACTTTGATTTTCTCTCTGTATTAGCAGTGTTAGCTTCCTTCTTTAGGTGTGATGTCAAAGGAATGGGATTTTAAAATTATGTAATGAAAACTAGCTCATTGTGTAACTTCTCTGTTCGGAGAAAGAGACTGGTATATGTGATAAAATGATGTTTTATTAAAAGCCTTCTATGAAGCCTTGTGGAATTTTCATGACTCGGAATTTATTTTGGAAACCTCACTACAAACTAAGTCAATTAAATTTGAATGGTTTTAGTCTGTGTCTTAGTTCTCCATAATTCCAAAATGCTTTCAATAGAAAACATTATGTTCTCTTTCTATGTCTCTTTTCTGTCTCTGTCTCTCTCACACACAGCATTAAAACATATATCAAATTACCAGGTTCTGCATGATTTGTCATACATACATAATTCATTTTGCTTTCAGTGCTTTTTCCCTCAGTTGTAAATCTACATTTCTATCCTAATGATGAACTGTATCAGACAGAAACAATTATAATACTGGAAAATACTAGAATATAGAGATAAATGAGAAAAAGTAAAGCAAAATTTGATAAAGGAGGAGGAAAGAAAAATGGAGCAAAAAGAAACTCAAGTGAAAAGACAAGAAAACGCAAAGAGGGAAGTGAAAAATGCAGCTGCTTTTTAACTCTTCTCATGGAGATATTTAATTTATACGCTAGACCAATAAATATTTAAGCCAGTTTTCATTTAAAATTTGAATTGGTTCTACTTGACGTTTCACAATTTTATTTCAATTATTTCTGTCATTAAATGTCTCCACAAAATATATATCTCTGAGATCAATTTACCTGAATTAGATATTGGTCAATGACAGAATTGACATGGCAGTCTATTAAAATGTTAATTCTAAAATTAATGCATATTTCTGCTCCTTGTATAATGCAAAGGTAAAAACAGAAATATATGATAAAATTAGCACCTTACTATTAAGTGAACAAAGAATATTACAAAAAATGTTAGTCCAATAATAGTTCCATCACTATCTACTGTAATTCAAGTAGAATATTCCCCAATAACAAAACAAGTAGGAAAAAAGATGTGGCCCCGAAATAGGAGTGGCACGTGTACTTATATTTGATTATGGATAATCTTAATCATTGGCTTGATGGAATTTAAAGACCCTGAATGTGAGTGGTACCATTCCATGGACTGGGATCCTGTATTGAATAAAAAGAAGCTAAGTACCAGGATTTATCTATCTCCTCTGCTTTCTGACAGTGAATTCAATTTGACCAGATGCCTGTGCTCCTGTCACCATGACACAAACACTCACACACACACACACACACACACACACACACACACACACAATCATTTTATTTTATCTTTATTATATTTTCCATTACTACATTTTCCAAACATTCCCAGTCTTACTGACAAACAATGGTATCGTTTTATTTGAGCTCCAATCTAGGTCTACCTTGGGTTCATTATGGTTTCTTTATTGCCTCTGGCTTAAATGTGTGTTGTTTCCAGGCTAAGGGCTTTACAGATCTCTACCTTTAAGTTTCTCCAACTTGTCTGCCTAGTTGCATTGTTGCATCCCGATAGTATGGAATGCACATCCACACACTGACTTTGCTACTGAATTAGATTTCCTTACCTATGGAAAATGAGCCGTATTCCTGGGACTGATTTACAAATTGAGCAATTTGTTTTGTGTTGCTTGCTTTCATGGGTTTTGTTTTGTTTTGTTTTGTTTTGACACAGGTCATACTTCTCAGTATGTAGCACTGGCTTGTCTTAAAGGGTGGTTGACCACAGTTTTCCTCCTTCTGCGTGATATGTACAAGGATTATCAGTGTAATCAACCACACCCAGTTCTGTTTTCACATCTGTGCCTCTAAGACTAACTGTATCTCTAACAATAGGTTCATACACTATTTTATCACTAAGCCTAGGATCAATATAGTTACAGAAGATTTCAAGAAAAATAATTTCCTGTTATTTTAAATGAAGCTTTGTTCTATACATATAGCTATTTATACATTCATAACTGGCTTCAAATTTAGTACTAATTGAATATAAACTTAATTATGTAAAATAAGTGAAGCATTTTATGAAATTAAAATTCTCTGATAGTGCCTAGGTGAATCCATCCAAATGCCTACACATAAGTATTCACAGTGAGGGGAAATTATTACCATAGCAACAGTGCTATAAAAATTAAATGTATGTGATTATTGCCTTAATTGAACTAACCAAATGGTATCTAAGAAAAACTTCTACATGCCTTTCAAAGTGTTCTAATGCTCTAGTCCACCAAACTAGAATTCTAAAACCAAAATAAATCCAATGCAAGAGGAAATAATGAAGATTCTAGCAATGATCAATTACATTGAATTTTGAAAAACAATAAGCAGAAATGAGTAAGACAAAGGATTATCATTGGAAAACATCGATAGGATTGAACAGCATCTGAAAAAAAATGACAAGAGAAAAAAATGAAACATATAAATCACCAACATCAAAAGTGAAGGAGTATATGTTATTACAAAATTTGAAAAAAAATAAAAGCAAATAGTACACACACCCCTGATAGGCCAAGGCCTGAACCAGTTTTGACCATTCTCTTCTCAGTGTGTTTCATGGGTGCCTACTTTCAAACTAGTTGAGTATTTGGGTGTCAGTCATGCTCCTCATGAGAATATTCCTGCCCTGATAGGAATAGTTGGATATTGCATGTAGTGGATGCTGAGAGCCCAGAGTGTGGCAGCAACAGTCAGGGTTTGTGGAATCATGAAAAGCGCAGACACAGGGAAAGCATCTGAACAAGATGGATCCCAGGACCCCCACAATCTATATCACAGAGTTTTCAGACTGGAATTAGGGGCTCAATTCAAAGATATATGGAAATGATTTGATTTTTTAGTGCTGATTGCCACATGAAACAAACAAAAGTATCTATTATTTAATTTGTAGAATTTGGTAAGTCCTCTCTTATTCTCCAGGGTCAATTCAGCCCTGAGCAATGAGCTCCCACAATAATTCCTTCCTCAGTCTCCCTTCTTGCACTTTAATTTAATTTAGGAAATTTCAATTTTTTCCAATCGGTGAAATCTTCCTCAATTTTTTGTATTAACAAAGGACTTCTACATACATTCTTTCATATATCTATATCAACACATCCTTAATTCTGCTTTAGAACACAAGTTCTATTTCTTTAGTGGTAGCTACTCTAACCACTATTATGTGCTCAGTAATATATATATAATATTGAATTTTTGTGCTTTTCATACAATACATCTTAATCATATTTAGAACCCTCCTGTACCTCCATCCTCCTGTAGCCTGCCCATTGGATTTCATGCATTCTGTCATATATGCTATGGGCTGCCTTCAAGTTTGTATTTCTAGTTATCCTACATTGTGAGTTCATCCACTGTAAACTGTTCAGTCTATCTACAGTCACTCCCGTAAAGAAAATTAACTCTCCTTCATCCAGCAGTAACCAGCTGCCAATAGTTCTTTGGCTAAGGTTGAAGCTTCTTTTTTTAACAGATGGAAACTATTGTAGAATTCTACAACTGGTCAAACATAGAAAACGTATCTGAGATATGCTGAGCTCTAAGTGATAAATCTTCAATGGAACCTCTATACCTAAGACTTATGGAAAATATTGGAATGGGGATACAGCCAATAATAAACATCTTTCACCTCTCACTGGTGAACTTCCTCATGCAACAGAGGGTGATTAGCACAGAAAGTCAAAACTGGCCAAAATGTAGAGAATAAGAGAGTGCAGAGTACTTGTACCTGGATAGGACTCCTATAGTAAACCTCTGACACCCAGGGCTCAGGAACCATTATAGAAGTGGGGATGAAAAGACTAAGAGCCAGGGGTGATGGATGACCACAAGGAAACAGTTTTCCAGGCTTCAGGAAACTTGCCCATGTGAACTTATAGCAAAGGTGACAGCATGCACAAGACTCATGAAAACACAAATCAGGCAAAAACCAAGAATAGAACTGGGGAAATGGATAAGCCCCAACCTTAGCTGTCCTCACTAATTTTAATCCTTCAAAACATCCACACTTCTTTTAACAAGAAACGTTTTCACTTGAAGAGATTATCCCTGCATATAAAATCCTTCATACCTTGAGATGAAAACCTACAGGCATCAATGTCTGCTGAGGAAAAGAATAGGATTTCTCAATAGACAGACTTCCTGGTGTGTTATCTAATCCCAAGTGTTTAGCCCTCTATATAGCAATAATAACTAAGGAAGTGATCAGAGGACATGGAGTAAATTTGGGAGGAGTTGCATGTGGGTGAGGGAGCATTAAAAAATACTGTAAAATACAGTAGTTACATATGAAATTAAACAAACAACAAAATAAAAATGAAATCATCCAAAGAAGTGACAAAATTCTCTGCCCTAAAACACAACCATCATCATCACATAAATATCTTATTATTCTCTTCATAACATCTTCACCATTTCATAGTCAACATTGTCATTCACTTATTACCAACTGACTGGAAATCTACAGGTGGATTTAGTCTGATCTCATGTCATTCAGATTACACCTCCATTGCATAAGTCATTGTCATGGGTATTTTCTACATTCCTAATTGTTCTTAGATTTGTATTTTTCTCATCTGTGATCCCACCATCAACTGAACTATGATATTAGGCTACTTGTCTTTCGCTTTGTTCCAACACCAGGGATCAGAAACTCAACATAAGGCACTATGCATATTAGCCTAGCACATCTTCATTGAGCTGTAAGCCAAGTTTCTACATTATTGATTGGTATTCATTTCATACTTAACAGCCAAGGCTCATTTGAATTTGATTTGTGAATGCCTTGGCCTTCTAAGTAGCCTATGTTACAAGCTTAGCATAGTCTACCACGCCTGGCTTATTTGGGGTTTTTCTTTATGGTTTTGTTTCCGGTTGTTTGATATTACAGTGAACTACTTTCTATAAACCTTGGTAAATCCTCCCCTCAACAGATCACATTGCCAACAGAGTTGTTTCTGTAAAAGACATTCTGTTTTCAATAGTACCTGGTTCTCATTGCCAGGTTGTTTCTCATAGTGCACCATCCTCTGCTATTTCTCACATCTCAAATAATTATTTCTTGCTTTACAGTGGAGCTGTAAGCTAACTGGATTCTTATTACATCTGAAGACATCACAGTGCATCATAGTTCCAATTTCTGTACGTGCTGTTTCCTGTGCTTGTGGTTTTCTCTAGTCTTTATTTTTAAAGAAGTTTATTTATTCATTTTAATTGTGTGTATGAGTGTATGTCTGTGAATATAAATAGAACAGTGTGGGTGCCATGTGGAGCTGGAGTAACAGACCATTGTGAGTTAGTACATGTGGGTGCTGAGAATTAAACTCTGATTCTCTGTAAGCACAATGTGTGCGCTTTCTCACTGGGTCAATGCTCCAGTCCCCTTATTCTATTGGTTTCAATTGTATGGACTTGGTGCATTTCTTCCCTATTGAAAGGTGTTATGTTGTATCTTGGATTATGAGGTCTTCTTTTTTTATTCATTTTTTTCTGCCTGAGATTTCATATATGCATATGTGTTAGAATTAATCCCATTCTCATTCCCTCCCTATCAATTCCATGCCTATCCCACCACTAAATATCCCTTCCAGCTTCATCTGTTCTTTTGTCTCCACTGTGCCTGCTTATAATCTAAATATATGTACCCTGGTGTGGAACTATCTATTTGAGCATGAGTAGCCTCTCAGACCCCCATCCCCTCAAAACATCTCTCCCAGAGAGGTCATCAATTACCAATAAGTACTAAGATAGGCTTGGGACTTATTGAGCCTCTCCCCTACTCGAGATAGGGGTTTGGCTGGTTTAATCCTGTGCAGGCCTTTTTCATACAGTCCTAGCTGCTCTGGGTTCATGTGTGCAAATGTACTGTCATGTTTAGCAAACACTATTCACCACAAGACATCAGAGATGTGATTCTGTGAGAAGTAATATCATTTCCTTTTTGAGAACACTTTTGTATGGACTTTTCTTTTCACTATACTTGAAACAAAATCTACTCTTCCATTTGACGTTATTAACATTTAAATAAGATCCAAAATCTATTCAGATTTATATCTCCATTGCAAACCTATAGACTATCTGTTTCCTAATGTGCACATCCTTACCAACTGCTGAGAACTTTAATGTAACTAAGATTGCATTCCTTCAAAGCAAGACATCATATTAAATACTCTTTAGCTTCTTGGTCAACCAGAAAGCATGAAGCAAGTAGACAATAGAAAGACCCTCTTTGCTCCATATGCTGCATTGTTAAATACCCATATGATTGTTTTCCTCATATTTCACAATGTGCATGTCTCCAACTTTAATGTAGCTTCTATGCAGATACACCATATACCAAATAGAAAATATGCTGTATTTTACAAAGCTAACTATTGTACACAGAAATATGTTTCATCATTAACTTATTTTAAGATAGCCTGTCTTTAGACTACGTAAGGGGCTATAATTCATTTAGGTAACAATTATATAATCCAGTTTCCCATTGTTTCCTAATGCGATGAATTTAATTCTTATTGTACATGTACTTAAGCCTGTTCTTATTTGCTAAGTGGAAAATGAATAAGTGTTTTGCTTCCATAAATGATGCAGCATATTTTCCTACATATTAGATTATTTGTGAGGAGCATCATAAATTAAGTTTTAACTTTAATGTATCTATATTTTATTAGTTTGTAGTGGCATTAAGAGAACATCTCTATTGTTTGAAGTTGATGTTTACACAAAGAGTAATTAAGTTAAACTAAATATTTTATCATTCTGACTTTGGTTGCGGAGTATTAGGGAAATAGTGTAACAAAGCTGTGTATCCAGCTAACCTCGAACAAATTAATTCATGATTATATATTCCTTTAAATATAACTCACCGGCACAGGTGCTATTAGAAGTGGAATTTTAGTGCACACTCCCAACGTCATTGCACATTTCAGTACTTTCACTCTTCCTCCTATCTAAAAAGATTGTCCTTTCTGGAGCACTGCACTCTTTCATGGCTATGTGTCCATTCCTTGCTTTACTCAACTGTCTCTCATAGTCAGTCCTGTTACTCGAATTCCTTTGCCTTGCTTCCTTTGGAGGCCTTCTCTGGAGTCCACACATGAACATGAATTTGCCAGTTGCTGCAACCTCATATTTTCACACACTGGTCAGATGATTATTTAGAATCACTTTATGAAGATAATCATGTGGTGATTTACTATCCTTTCATGAATTATTTAATCACCTTAATCACATTATATTTTGTTTCAGGCAAACTATGTCTGTGAGAAATTAAGGGTATGGGAAATGGACACAAGACAATGTATGCAAATATATTTTCTGTTTATTGAAAATGGAATCACAGCTTTCTCTGGGAAAAGATAACTCAGTAGACACTTCCAAAATGTCTTTTATTAGGTCAACTACAATTTGATTTTGAAAGTTAGATTTTGATTCTTTATTTTTTTATTTGAAGCGTTCATTATAAAGAGAAGTAAGATACGGATTATTTATATTTTAATGATGTTTAAATATATTGTTTTCTTAAATATTTAAGATTGTAATCAATTTGACATTTCTAGACACTAAAGCTACCTTACCTGACTTCTAAGTCATCAGTGCAAATTATTATGTTTTTAAATTAAGGAAATTTCCTATTTTCCATACACCTCACTTCTTGCTTTATGTTAAGAGAATTACTCTGTGAAAAGTGCAAACAATACCATGTACCATGGGGTAAACTGCCCCAATTTGATTAAAATTTAATACAATTATTATGAAAATTTTATCTGAAGATTTCTGAATAGTTAATTGACCATTTGCACTGAATAACACTAAATTTATGATGCTCTACAAATGGCTTAATTTATCCATTGTACTTTTTTCAAAACGAATTGCTTGTTTTCTTTTATTTTCTAATTATATTTTATTGTGCTAAGAATCCTTGACATGAGTCTTTCCTCTAAGGCTCAAGGGTGGTTAAGCTGGCAAAATGCTTCCTGCTTAGGCATGAGAACCTGAGGTAAATCTGAAGTGCCAGGCAAATAAGAGAACATGTCTTAAAAACAGCACCTAAAGTGAACAGCATGTAAGAAAGACATTTGAAGTTGAAGTTGGACTTCTGCCCTTCACAAACATGTATGAACATCCACATAAACATGAGCACCCACATGGCATGCACATGTGCACACACACACACACAAAAGAATAAAAATTTTCTCTCAATATATTTATAAATTATAATACATACTTGCTGACTATAGACATAATTTGATACAACTGACCCTCATAATTTGTGAAACTTGTTTCATAGAAATCTTTTGTGTTTCTCTCTCTTTAGTCTCTGATATTCACCATTCTACTATTTAATTTTATAATTCTGACGACGGTATATTTCTAATGTATGTAGCTATATTTAGTTAAGTATTTGACTTTCTATATTTGACTTATTAAGTGTAATATCCATAATGTTTGTTCATATTACTGAATGGTTTATTTGCCTTCAATTGCTGTAACAAAACGCTCTGACCAATACCAACATGGGGAGGAAAGAGTTTATTTCACCTTCCATCCCCTGGGTCACAGTTCATCACTGAGGTAGGCCAAGGTAGGAACCCAGGGCAGGAACCCGGAGGCAGGAACTAAAGCACAGGCCATGGAAGAATGCTGCTTACTAATGGCTTGCTTCCCTGGTCTGTGCTCAACCTCCTTTCTTGTACAATACAGGACACCTGCCCACAGGTGGCAACGTGCAATGGAGGTAATTCCCAAATTGAGGCTCCCTCTACTCAGGTGCATCAAGTTGACAACTAAAGCTATCCAGCACATGCATATGCAGCAATTACTTCTTTTGTAAGTTTAAAGTGTTCCATTGCAAGCATAAATGCCTTTACCCATTATTTATCCATTTTTTTATCCACTTTATCCATTCTTCTCTATTGATAGACATTAGGTTGATTCCATGTGGTGGATATTGTATATGATACTACAATGAAAGAATAAGAAAGATTATATCATTGGGCTTCCAATTTATATTCATTTACACAAATTCAAAGTGAGTTGCTAGATTATCTGAGAGTTTTACTTTTAATTTTGAAAATTATTTCTTTATTGTTTTCCATAGGAGCTGTATTGGTTGGTATTGTCACCAATGATGTGCTCTCACAGCTATGAGGCCACCTATTATCATGACTATAATTGATTTTTGTTTCTTGTACTTAATGGCATTGAGCTTTTTCATATACCTGCTGTACATTTGCATGTCTTCTACAAGTTCATATCTAATTTTTCAAATCTTACTCATCTTTGTAAGTAAGAATTTTTGGATGTACAGTATTTTTTAAATGTGTGGGTCTACATCATAGGAAAAGTAATACGAACTGATGGTTCATAATTATGAGTAACTCACAGTGCCATGTGGCTTACAATTGATTCAATTTCCCATAACACTTGAATTAATGTGTCACATCATACCCAAATTGTATTTTATTGAAAAGGTAATGAAATATGAAGAACTAATTGTGATTCTGTTTTATAAAAGCAACTGGTCAAAGACGTTAAGCAACTCTTCATGATAATTTTAATTCAGTGTATAATATGTTTATAAAACCTGGTATTTGGGGATTTAATTGGTATTTATGAATGCTAATAATAAATAAACAAGGTGAAAACTATTCTCCATTTCTGAGGATTTTAATGAGCTATTAACAATTTACTGTTTTGTAAATCTATTTTCAGACAGAAATAAGAATATTGAATTGGATAAAAGAAAACTGAAACTTATGTAACCCTAAATGCCTTGTCATTTAGTTATGAACTCTGGATATAACATGTTAACTATTTTTTTACACTCTTAATCTCTCAGATCTGAAAAGTTTTCCAGTTTTCTAAACCAACACAAATAACCATTTATCATGACACTTGGCCCACATCATTAGTCTCCCAGCATAATTTGTCCTTTAGCTAAATGACAAGCAGTTTAGTTAACCAAAGGCATAATTGGTGAAATTAAACTCAAAGCATTAGACATTAGTGCACTTGTTAGAGTGTAGTCTTAATTATATCGGTGTATTAGCTGAAGCAACTAAATAAATGAGTTTCTTCAAAGTGAAAATATTTAAGGCAAACAACTAAACAATTTAATAAAGGTGTCTATCATGTTAATTTGATCTTAAACTATGACACTTGTCAATACTGCTGTACTGTAGCTAAGAGTTTGACAGAGTATGTATAATAAGATATTATTAAGAAAAAAACTAAATGTAAGTTCAAATGAGGAATTGTTTCCTGTCAGATGACCTCTGCACATATGTGTATCTGTTTTATCATTATCTAGAGACAGAATACTTATTTATACCTATTGTGTCTATTCTATCTTTGACAGTCAACTACACAGTACCATTTTTATGCATTTTTCAACATTTGAGTAATATAATATTTTCCTTATGTCAATTGCAATATATTTTATTTTAAAAATAAAAGGAGGATGGAGATATCCTCAGCAGTTAAGAGCACTGGTTGATATTGCAGGAGATCTGAGTTCAAATCCCAGCCTCTATATGGAGGCTAACAACCTTCCATAATGCCAATTGCAGGAGATCTGACTCTTCTTCCATTCTCTGAGGGCAGTGTACAATACAGGTGTATTTATACACATACAAGCATAACACTCATATACATTAAAAATTTTAAAAAATAATTAAAAAATAAAATGAAAAGGAATATCTATCTCTCTTTAACTTTATGGCACAAAATTTGCCTAATATTTATATGTTCTTATATTAGAGTAAGGAATTGTAAGGAATTTCATCTCATCTAAAATTTCCCTAAAGTAGCCCTTCTTCAGAAGGAGATACTTTCAGTATTACTATGTGGTTACTGCCATCATAAGTGTGCTGTATTTTCCTTTTTAATTCATGGTGATTTGTATCACATAATATGTGATGGCAACAAATGGACTCAATATCTTAATCTATTATTAGAGAATGCACAAGTTTCAGACATTAGATTATGTGTATGCCAAAAGAAAATTTTCATTAAGGTGTTTAGTTCTATGATAAGAGGAAAATGTAGCAATAGTCATTATCCCTGAAATAAATATGGACTAAGAGTGCATGTCTTTTTCTATAAATATTAAGTGGTAAATATTTATATGGTTAAACATAGGAATAAAAATTATAGGGAAGTACAAATATAGCTGAAACTTTAGGAATGAATTATATTCAGGACAGTATGGTATAATAATATATTGAAAATATTTTAAAGTAAATGATAATAATTTTAGAGACATTAGTCTAAATTGCATTCTCAAGAACTTTAGGTTTTTCAATTATTTGGACAGGTAGTAAGAGAAATATGTGAAGTCAGTATCATATTAAACTAAGCTATTCGCATATCTGCAGTAATGTATGTGTTGTATACTTTGTGTAAAACTCTATGAATGAGACTGAGAGTGATTCAGATAGATGCCAAAGTTCTTACAGATTGTAAATTACAGAGCTGGGACTTCAATCATGTGCAGCTGATTACAGAGTTGTCATTTAACCACCCTACAAAGGGAAATTAATATAAAACAATTAAACTTTGAAAATACTTTGGCAATCACTAAGTAGCTAGAGTCCCATAAAAGAAACAGTGCTCTTTGTTGGGTAGCTATAAAGACCTCGTTAACATTACCTGTAATTTGCAAAAATTAGTGAACTCAATTGTAAACAATTTAAACTTCCAGCAAGACATCAGCCTACTTAATTTAAAATTATTGCCTGTAGTATACTTACCATCTCACAAGCAAAGGATGAAGAATTATGCACATTTTATAGTGTAAAAATTACAATAGATTTCCCTCCTATTTTTAGATATATGTTCTATTTTTTGATAGTGGTAAAACTAAAAGATCAGAAAATTTTCAAAAGAGCAAAAAAGGGGACCTTCTTGTACATGATTAAAACCTCAGTTGTACAAGCAAGCTATTTTGTGAAGTTAAAATTTAGGTTTAATGTCAATCAGTTAGATTACTTTCAATATAGCTAAATATTGTAGGCAGAATAAGAACTGTCCTTCCACAGGATTTGTGCACTGAAGACTGTCACAAACTGGTATCACTTTGGGGAGATGACTGGATCTTTTGGGAACTAATTCCACAAATGTTTTAGTCAAGTGGTGTATTCATAGTGACTATTCACAGGTGGAGTTTGGTTGGAGAAAGTAGGTCATGATGGTCTGTTCTTGAAGATTACATCTTGTCCCTGTTCTCTTCTTTCTCTTTGCTTCCTGGCTGCCCAGAGGTGTGCAGCTATCCACCACCCTGCTGTTCTCTCTCTCTGTTTCTATTGCTACACTCTTTCAAGCAATGGAACCAGACAACCATGGAATGAAACCTGTTCATTCATAAGCCAAAACAAATCTTTCCTTAACATATGTTATTTCCTAAGTTTCCTTGTTAGTGAACAAAACTAGCATAGTACATATATTATTTCTTGACTCCAATTTCCACAGGTTAAGTCATATTCTGAACAGAGTGATGAAAAGAAGAGTGGAAAAAAAAGTAATAAAGATGTAAAGACTATGCAGGCATGGGACAATGAACAAAACAGGAAACAAATTTTAGAGGAAGATAAGTTATCACCACATGATGAATTATTGTTTTATGTTAAATGTCTATTAATGAAAGGCTAATTTGGTGTAGCAAACATATTTTAGAAGTTTAGTAGAAAATCAATAGTCTTCCAGCTTTGAGGACCAATGCCTTGAGTTGGAGCATCTGCATCTCTTTTGAGCTGGGGTGTCAGAAGAAAAGGCTTAAGGAAAGGCAATCATATTCTGTATATAAACGCCACCTAAATTTTTATGTGAAAAATTCCAAATGAGGTAAAATCTTAACTTTGATTTTAGATGCCAAGGATGATACAGGAGCTGAAAACTGAAACAAAGTTAGTGTTTGCATCAGACATTTCATTACTGAGACAAATATTTGAAGGGGAAAAAAAAAACCCTAAGGAAGGAAAAATGTATTTGAAGTCCTAGTTTCAGAGGGCCTGGTGGAGCACAGACATTCACAGCATGAAAACTAGGAAGAAAAGTTGGAGAGTGACCCTGCTCACAGGCCTTTATTTTTCCGCTTCAATTCTATCTAGGCTCCCATCCTATGGGCTGGTGCCATTCACATTTAGAACAGATCTTCACTCCTTTATCCTCTCTGGAATGCCCTCACAGACACTCAGGAGTGAACCTTCCAAATGTAGATGCTACTCAGTCCAATGAAGTTGACCATTAAGGTTAACCATATTTTTCAGCTTGTCCAGTTTAGCGAAACCTAGATTTTTAAAGTGTCATCATGGTTTTCTAAATTCCATCAAGGTCTTTTGCAATATTTCCCTTTTCATCTCTGAGTTTATTAAAATGAGTTATCTCTTTCTTTTGGTTAATATTGATAAAGACTTCAAGCCTGTTAATCTTTACAAAGAATCACCCTTCAGTTTATTGATTCTTTATATTGTTTGCTTCTTTTCTCTTACATTACATTTAGACGTTACTTATTTCTCTCTTCCTCTGTACTCTTTTTGGAGTTGTTTGCATTTGATATTCAATGGCCTTCGGGTACATTAAAATATTTATATGACATGTCTAATTTTATGATGTAGGAACTTGGTGCTATAAATTTTCCTTTTAGGTCTGCCTTCATTTTGTCTTTTAGATTTTGGTTTGCTGTCTTTTCACCTTCACTCAGTTCTAAGAATTTTAAAAACATCTTCTTAATTTCTCTCATGATCCAATGTTCACTCAGTTGTATGTTTTTTATTTCATTAAGTTTATTGTTTCATCAGCTGCCGTTCAAAAAATTTATTCAATTCTGAAAAATATAACCAATAAAAAGACTCCACAAAATATGATCAAAATATTCTAGATAAAAATCTCTAAGTATACAAGAACATAAACATGTGGCCTTCTCAAAATCAGGGAGAAAGCAGGAGAGAGTGAGGGAGGGAAGAAGGGAGAGTGGGAATAATAAAAAAGAAAGGAAGAAAGAAAGATCGAAGGAAAAGGGAAGAATGAATGTCATAAATGATACCAGCAGAAATAACGTTGGGAGTCTCTCACATAAAGCATGCTCCCAAACATCCATAGAAACATGTTCTCCTAAGAGCTCAACTCTAAACACCTCAGTGTATTTCTATGAAAAGCTAGCCTCTTAGACAAAGAGTTAACCATGTTTGTATTCAGAGCAAAATGGTGAATTCAACCTGAAATTATGTGTAGACTCAATGTATTCATATTATATGGAAAAAGAATATTTAGAAAAAAATTGTGATACTTTCTCCCATTTCAAGGATTATAGTAAGGTTGTAATGGGAGACACAGCAGGACCCTGACATGAGAACTGGAATTTGAAATCAATGCAGGGGAAGTGACATGGAAACTAAAGCTCACTTATCAGCAACTGGTCACAGGATAGTGTCAAAGCCATTGTGTGGAGAAATGATAGCATTTTTCAAAATGTGGTAAAACAACTCCATAGTCATAAGGAAAAACAATCAATAACCTTCATTATCTTCTATGCTGCCCTCAAATTAATTTGAAATGGCTCATAAACCCAAACATAAAAACATAAAAATATTAAAGCAACATAAAAGCTCAGACACAAAGATCATTACATACGCAGTACAAAGACATTCACATTTATTAAAAACGAGTTATCTAAAAGCCTTCTGCAACAATGTTACTAAAATCTGAGCTATTAATTGGGGCTGATTCATGAACTGTTATGTTTCTTTCTTTTATTTTTCTTTTTGTTGTTGTTGCTGCAGTACTTTGAATCAAAACTGGGGACTCATACATACTAGGCAAGTGTTCTACCACTAAGCTACTTTGCCAGCAGAGACTTAAATGTGGAAGTGAGATTCCTTTATAAATTATTGTTTTGTTGCAATTGCAGAAAAATGATTCAAGAATATGAAAACAGGGATTGGAAAGATGGCTTAGTCACTAAAAGTACTGGCTGCTCTTGAACAGGACACAGGTTTGATTCCCAAAACCCACACGGTTGCTAACAATCATTTGTAACTCCAGGGCAGGAATCTGAGACCCTCTTCTGGCCTCCATGACAGTTTTGAGCATGTGGTAGACTATGCACAAGAGGGAAAAACACTCATACACATTACATAAATAAATAAATAAATAAATAAATAAATAAATAAATAATAAATAAATAAATAAATAAAAATAATTGAATTATGAAAAAATGATCTATTAATTTACATCTATTGGGTATTATTATCATATATATTTTTAGGTAAAAATTTTGTGCCTATAACCCACAATAAATTAAATTTTATACTTTTCAGGTTTTAACCTTTAATAATATTTGTTGTTTTATAATTGGCAGAAATCATGATGGATTAGAAATTTAAAACTAATAACCTATTTTTCATAAGCCAAAGATTTTTGACAAATTTATGTAACAAACACCAAGGACTTCATCCATATCTTGATGTATTAATATTCCATATTTGCATAAAATTATGACTTAATATTCTTTTAAACCAGCCATATGGTATACTAGAAATAAATTAAAAGTTTTATTATGTGTGTAACAATTAATAAGCAAAGTATTTATTTTTACACCCACTCTATGCAAAGAGAAAGCCAGCGTTAGATTTGATTTTAACAATAACAATTACACGCATTTTCCTTTTGACATGGATGCAGTCATGTGTATCTTTCCAGTCTTTCCAGACTTCCTCTATTAAAATGACTGGTATGTTTAAAATTTACCCCTGCACATGGAACACTGACTAAAGAGTGCCTTCTCTTCCGGCTTACATTATATCCGACTGTGAGGTAAGCCATTCCCATAGAAAAAAATGGAGAGTATTCATACCATAAGCCTTTGGAATGAGTGGGTTTCTTTTTCTATTGTAGAGAACAGGCAGAAGATGAAAGGTGCAGGTATACTCCTCTAGCTAGAACAAAGACAGACAAGTAACACTGCTGCCTGAGGAAATAAAGCATGCTGTGCAGACTGCTCAGGAGAGTGGCTATGAATAATTCACTTTGCACTTTAAAATTAGTTGATTGGGAAGTAAAACAGGAGTTCATCCAAACAGCAGTTAGTTCTTCTGAGGATGAGCTCCGGAGAAGACTGCTTGTAGGTGTCATTGTGGGTGGTTCTGTCAGCCTTAGGTAGAGCAGATCTTCCTATGCCTGTGCACTGACAGGCAGGGCACAATGTACATGCTCACTAACAACTTCTACCTATTATTGATTCTTCTGCAAACACCCAAGAAAACTTACAACCAATGATTACTTAGATTTCAGTGTTCATATACCCATGCTTATTAGCAGAATCAGAATAAATTGTATACAATGTCTTTTTAATCTTCCTGTGACACTCACAACTGTAACATCTTCCATTCTCTTTTCCCTCTCTCATACTCTTTCTGTAGCAGACAGTATATAGCATATATTCATTTAGAATATATGTTAAGAGAATTAACAAGTGTAAAATATATAATTTAAATGCAGTTCTTCTCATCATAATGTTGCATGCCTGAAATCCCATCACTGGTGAAACTGATGCTGGAGGATCATGAGGCAGTTGCTAGTGTGTGCCACATAATAAAAACTTGTCATGAAAGCAAATAGAAATACAATTATGGCAATATTTTTGTTACTTGTCACACTTACGCTTGTGTAACTAGAGCTCATCTGTACATTCGTGAAACAAAAACAACATGACATCACTACTAATGGCACTATTGTCATTCCCTTCAGTCTCCTAGGAAGAGATCTACAGATCCTATCCAATGAACCCTATAACTGATTCATAAAATTTTCAATGACTTGCACCATATGAAAGTTCATTTATGCATACTTTAAGACATACTATGAATGTTGTATATCTTAAGTACAAATATTTCATATACTCATTGTAAAAATAAATCTCAACAGTCATTCCCTGCCCAGTGTGTCTCGAACATACTGTGGAGATATGTCTTTATTATAGTCTTGACAAAGCAAAAAGTGAGAAATATAACAATCCCCAAAAATTCTAGCCTGAAAGCCGTCAAGGATTATTCAACAGCTGTCATGAAATCTAACCTCTCAGCAGGTGATAATATTGTAAAGCCTCTTAGAAAGAGAAAAAAGGGAGACATTTACCTTCAACTATGTTTCTGCAGGCAAATGCTAGGATATCCTTTACATTCACGGAGTTTCAGTCTGTCCATTGCTAAAAAACTTAGCTGCCATAATTCCGTATACATTTTTCTTATTAAAGGTTGGGCCTTGGCTATTTCTGTTGTTTTATGTCCAGTGAACTGAATGTTTACATCTTTAGGATAAATGAAAGAAACTTGAGTTTCTGAAAAGAAAGAAAAAAAACTTTTGAATGTAGTGCTTTTCAAAAAATACAGTTTGACTAGATTCAGCATTTTTTCCAATATAAACATAAAACTTACACTTACTATTTTACTAACCAATTATATTTCATTATTTTGATTATTTAGATAAATAGATAACAGTGTAAAATTGACACTCAGTGTAAAATTGCATAAATATTTCACCAAAATAAAATTCTTTATAAGAATTGAAAGTCAATAAATGAATTAAATGTATTTACTTGGGGAATGATAGTACAAAATTATGTTGCATTATAACTTGATTGTTTATTTTGACTAGCAATTATTTTTATCTTTATTTTTAGTCTCTGTCTCATACACTCCACATCAACCTAGAACTGTTGAACTAGCTATATAACCAGGCATAACCTTGAATTCATTTTTTGCCTCTCACTTCCAAGTGTTGGGTTTACAGGCATGCACACCCACACTGGGTTCACCTGCAATTCATCATTGCAAGTCTAACAAACTCTGTTTGTAGTCAAGAAGTAACTAACCTTAAACGAGATCATAAAACTGAGGTCTTGTGGGTGTAAGCTCAAGGTCCTCAAAAAGACAACGGAGAGGGCTGGAGAGATGGCTCAGCAGTTAAGAGCACTGGATGCTCTTGCAGAGGGCCCAGGTTGAATTCCAAGCACCCACTTGGTGGCTAACAGCTGGCTATAACTCCAGTTCCAGGGGAATTCAGGTATTTAAGCACCTGGTCCCAAGTTGAGGTTTAAATAAAATATTTTATAAAAGAAAGCAGAGGAGAGGGAGGGTCATAGCTCTGTTGGTAGAAGACTGTGGTGGTTTAAATGAGAAATGACACTAAGGTACTTAAACACTTGGTCCCATGGTAATGGTGCTCTCTGGGGAAGCTTAGGAAGCCTGGCCTTACTAAAGGAAGTATGTTACTGGGCCCTGCAGTGAGAGTACATAGCATTACCCACTTCTAGCTCAATTTTCTGTTTCCTGAGTGTTGAAAATGTGATCTCTCAACTTCCTGCTCTAGCTGCCTTCTGCCTTGCCTCCCCCAAACAATATGGACTTTTCCTTCAGAACCACAAGACAAAATAAACTCTTTTTTCAAGTTGCTTGTGGTCATGTGTTTTATCACAGCACCAAAAGGTAACTTATACAAAGACTTGCATAACTCAGGGAACACTGAGTTCAACTCCCTAATAGCATGAGGAGGCATGCTGTGAAACACGGGCTGTACATGGCATGGTCATTGGACACATGAACTCACATCAGCTGTGGTAACCTGCACAAAACTTACATTAAGATTTGGCCAGTAAAAATTCCATTGTGGATGAGGAGGAACTCATGAAACCCTACCCTGTCTGCAGAGCTCTTAGTCATTAATGTTTTCTGGTGGTGGGCCAGTCATTTTATTCAATGTTATATCTACTAGTAAATTGCCCATTTCTAGTAAATATCCCTTATTTATGTTCATGCGAACAACCACAATTAAACTCACTGAGTAATGATAGCAACAAACAACAACAACAGCAGCAGCAACAACAACAACAACAACACAAAAACTTGAAAACAGGAGGACTTGTTGGAAAACAGCTCCAGGGGAGTGAGAGGGGGATTTAAAAGGCTGATCAGGACCAGGCATGGTGGTGCATGCCTTTAATCCCAGCCCTTGGGAGGCAAAGGCAGGCAGATCTCTGAGTTCAAGGCCACTTTGTCTACACAGTGAGTTCCAGGCCAGCTAAGGCTACAGGGAGACCCTGTTTCAAAAAAGACAAAATAAAAAATAAATTTAAAAAAGAAAAATATAAAATGGTAATCAGAATACAAAAATTATCACAATGCATTATAAGCATTTATGAAACTGAAAAGAATAATTTAAAAAGAAACATGAATTATGGCATATGCCTGTGGTCCCAACACTCTGGAAGTAGAAACAGAAGTATTAGAAAGTGGTCATCCTTGACATAAGAGTTTAAGGCAGCCTAGGATATGAGAGGCTACCTTAAAATATTAAAAATCATAAAAGAGAGAGACAAATACTAAATACCTCTACCTCACTCTGCTTGCTTAAAACATAAAGGTTTTTGAGCATGCTTCACAATTGCCACCTACCCACTAGCAAACAGGAAGAGGTGCCTTGATCTTGCACTTCTTAGATTTCAGAACTGATACATGAGCAGCTGCCATTGAAGCCAAGCAGTCTACGGTGTTTTTCTCTGGAGCCCAAAGGTTTTTCCTTGTCTTTTTAATATTCTATCATTTCATGTATTATTAAAAGTCTGGTATTCACCTTTGACTTTGGACTACCTTATGGGTTCTTGACATAGAAAAATTGCAATGCTGATAATATTTTAATTCCATGTTCTTTCCTGAAACTATTAATATATAACAAAAATATCTGATATACATTGCCTTCTACTGGCAATTATATTCATTTATACACACAGACGACTTCATACGTGTCATACAATAGGGACCAAGTAAGCCTTGTATCTATTTTAAATGCCAAAAATTTGTATTTAAGCAATTGTTATTTAAGTATAATTTATCATTCTTTAGTTCACCATATCCTTAGGAGTGAAAATTAAATTATACTAGTAGTAACAAATTGTATATTGGGGTAATACTTCTAACCATGATGCAAAAAATTCCATATCCTCCTTGTGTTTCAGAAACCAATTTCTAGAACTCCCCAGGGGTACCATACATATTCATAGCATTTTCAAAACATCATTAAAACCGTACTTTTTTACATGTACCATGTCTATTGCTCAGGCCATCAGAATCTGTGAGGTCTCTTGACTCAAAAGCAAATCTCTTCCATCTATGACATTGTTTTTACCTTTATTTCTGACACTTATTTAACCCACTAATATGAACCAAATAAGCAATGAATTGGTATCTGTTTGAGCTTAAAATAGAATTCCTTGGTGCTTTTGAATCAGAGGTACTGTTTAATGTTTTTTTATAAATCCTTTATCATATTTCTCTGCTGCTATATACTCTATCCATGCATATGGTTTTCAGTGTTTCTTCCTGTATGCTGAGGCCACTTTTATTTTTAACATAAAATAATTGTGGAATACAAACTGAATAATTCCCACAATAATGGGAATTAATGGTTGTTTCCTTTCTAGTAGGCTCAAAATATTTTTAAAAATCTTATATTACAGGAAAATTTTGAAATTTGGGATCAGTCAGTGAATGATTTGTCCAAAATAAAAAGGAATTTGGAAAAAAATAATTGTTTGAAACCAAGCATTACTGGACTGGATATACTCTTTTATTAAAAATGGAATTCATAGCTGAAATAGAATATTCATTTAGTAATTTTCTTATAGGATGTATATGAATCTATATACAAATATATGCACATGCCATCTTACCAAACACATGAGTCATCTCAAACAAATGATGTTGAAAGTGACCAGCCATCAACTATATACAAAATAATTAGTATAAAACATTGACTGTCAGGCTTAACTTTTCACTCACTACAATAAAACAGGCACAATAGTATATTTAAAATTAATACAGTACCCAGAGAACATAGTCATATTATATTTTATCACAATTATTATGTATACATTTATGTTTGATAAAGAAAAATACCTAATTTTTCACTTAAGATTAAATATTTAAAAGTTTTAAGTTTCCTTTATTTTTTTAGTTTATTTTATCTTGTGTATATGAGTGTATTGTCAGCATGTGTGTAAGTGCAACCATGTTGTGTAATGCCCAAGGTGGTCAGAAGAGGGCATTGGCCAGAGCAGTAAGTGGTCTTAACTATCGAACCAACTCTTCAGACCCAAGTTTTAAGGTTTTTATTATTAGAGATGATGTTCCACGAAAAATTTTCTAAACTCAGATTTTTTTTTTAAATTTGGATTATTTTTAATAGAAATGCCCATGTTGTAACCTCCAGTTTTAAAGTGTAATGCTGTATAATTATGAAAAATATTTGAAATAACAGTATAAGAAATATATGATATGACTCAATTATCATCACAGTTTATTGCTGTTCTAGGTAGAACATCCCCTTGTAGTTCTGATACACTTAAGGTTGATTGAGAGAAAAAATACAAATCTTTGTTTAAAGAACTTCATAATTAGATAATAACTATCGGCAAACATGTGTGTGTATATGTATATGTATGTATACGTATATATGTATATATATATGTATGCATATATATGTATATATGTATGTATATTATATATATATTTCTTGCATTCAGTTTGTGTGTGCGTGTGTGTGTTGGTCAGTACTGGTGTACTAGAGCACAGGAGTACACAGCAGAGGACAACTTTCAGGAGATGGTACTCTGCTTCCACCATGTGGAGCCTTAAGACTACATTTTTGCACAATTATTTATTTGGTGGGTCTGGAGAGATGGCACAGTGGTTGAGAGCATGGACTTCTCTTGTAGAAGACCTGGGTTTGATTCCCAGCACCCATATGGCAGCTAACAACTGTCTGTATTTCCAGTTCTAGGGGAATCCAATGTGATTTTCTGACCTCTGCTGGTATTGTACAAGATGGGGGAACTTACACACATGCAGGCAATAGACTCATACACATAAAATAAAAATAATAAACAAAATAATTTAAGACTATAATTTTAAAAAGTGTTTTTTAAATTTTATATGTAGGATTATTTTGCCTCTATGTATGTAAGTGAGCTATATGAATGTAGTGTCCATGGAAATCAGAAGATGGTGTTGGATGGCTTTGAACTACAATTACAGACAATTATAAGCTGTATTGTGAGTGCTGGGAACTGAAACCTGGTCTTCTGCAAGAGCATCAAGTATTCTTATCCACTGAACCATCCCCAAACATATATATAGATTTTAATAGTTGAATTTTCCATACAAAACAATTAAAAATAGAGCTCAAAAACCAATGAAGAGGACCCTGCCTACTACACCTTCACTCCCACAACCTGATTCAATCACCCAGATCCCACATCATGTTCTTCTTCTAGCCCTGAGCACAGGCTTACTTCTTCCTTTGGCACCCCAGAACTCTGGGCTATCCTCTTGGCCCAGATCCCCCCACTGCTTCCTGACCCTTTGCACCCAGACCAACTCAATTCTTCAGTTTACTTCCCTAGAGATCTCACAGCCTGCCCCCATCCCCAACTTGCCTTTGCACACCTGAGACCAGCCTTCATCCCCAGGCTGTCTCCCAGGCAATCCCCTCACTGCCAACTTCCCAGGGTCCCATTTAGGCAAACAGACTTCCTCAGTCAGGACTCTGACCAGTCTACTGCTCAGCAAGAACTTGAAATACCCACTAATTTGACTTCCATACCTAAACCATACCTAAACAAAAAGTAACTAAGCTACATAAACAATATTAACAGAACCATAATTATATTAAACAAAAACAGAGTAGAAGTTCTTGCTGAAAACACAACCAACAATGAACACCCATATGCCCAAACAGCAATGCAAAATGACAAACAATATGAAAAACCAGTAAAACAAAATCCAAATGGAAGTGAACATGGGACTGAAAAACTGAGTAATCCAATTAGAAAGAAGTAAAAACATCATGAGCAGAATGAATAAAATGGGAAACAGAATACCATGCCAGGAGGATAAAGTTGAAGATATGGACTTCTTAAGAAAGGAGAATGCAAAATTAAAAAAAAAACAAAAAAAACAGGCACTCCTATCCTCAGACCTCTTTGGATAAGTCTATAGCAGCGCAGCCCTCCGCGCCTAGACTCCCCAAGCCACATTCACCCTTCCATCTCCCCCGCTGTTCGCTACTCCCAGTTTGGGACCTGCGCCATTCCTAGACTTGGAGCCCCAGACACCAGGGGAACCAATACTGCTTCCTGACCCTTCTAACCCAGACCAACTTAGTGCCTTTCTTGGGCCCCAGGGGCACTGCTTCTGGACCTGGCCCCACCCTCACCTCCCTCTACTTCCCTGGTCCTGCAACACCTGCCAGCCTCTTGCTGGGGCTGACAGCCTCTTTCTGGGGCTCCGAGGCTTGCCTTTCCTCTCCCTGATCCTTTGAATTCAGTACAACCCAGCTACTCAATCCACTCCCTGGGAAATCTTGGGGCTTCTTCTCACCCCATCTGTCTTTGCATCCCTGTGTGGCCCGGCCACTGCCAGGGTCTCAGGTCAGTCCAACACCCACATTCCTGAGGCCAAAATCAATCTTAGAAGATTCCAGACCTAAGGAGAAAGTCTGAAAACTTCTGACCCACATTGGAATTGGGCCACCACGGAACTCCTGAAAACAGAATCAATTTGGCCACGACAA
>NW_008340588.1:2823187-2824026 GCF_000622305.1 Nannospalax galili
AGACACAGACTAGGTGAATGGATTAAGAAACAAAACCCATCTTTTTGTTGTCTTCAAGAAACTCATCTCACTTTCAAGGACAAACACTATCTCAAAGTGAAAGGATGGAAAAAATTATACCAAGAAATGGCACTAAGAAAAAAGCAGGCATAGCAATCCTAATATCTGACAACATAGACTTTACACTAAAACTAATCAGAAGAGACAAAGAGGGCCACTTCATTTTGATCAAAGGAACAATGAATTAAGAAGATATTACAATCATGAACATATATTCACCAAACTCTGGTGAACCCAGCTTCATTAAAACAATACTACAGGACTTTAAGACCCATATTAATCCCAACTCATTAATATAAGGGGACTTAATACGCCACTATCTCCATTAGATAGGTCAACAGGCCAGAGACTTAACAGAGAGACATCTGAATTAAACAAAACCATATATCAAATGGACTTAACAGATATCTACCAAGATTTTAACCCAAACACCAAAGGACATAATTTCTACTCAGCACCCCATGGAACGTTCTCCAAAATCGACCATATAATGGGGCACAAAACAAAGCTCTACTACAGAGCTATAGTCATAAAAACAATACGGTACTGGTATAAAAATAGATCCATAGACCAATGGAACAAAATTGAAGACCCAAATATGAGTAATTGCCATTTTAGCCACCTGATATTTGACAAAGGGGCCAAGAACATTAACTGGAGGAAAGACAGCATGTTCAGCAAATGGTGCTGGCAAAACTGGATCTCCACCTGTAGAAGAATGAAACTAAACCCCTATCGTTCACCCTGCACAAAAGTCAATTCCAAATGGATCAAAGACC
>NW_008340588.1:2826072-2833890 GCF_000622305.1 Nannospalax galili
GGGGGAATGGATGAGGGTGCTGACAACACAGTGGACCGTGACAGGGATGGCAGAGTATGGAGCCTCTAGTGGGAGAGGAAGGCTGTCTATCTGACGAGTTTGTATTCATGCTCAGATGCCGAGGAGCTCAGAAGGTGGGCGACTGTGACCAGTGATAGTCATGTATATAGAGATTAGAAATGCATGTGAAAACGTCTCAATGTCAATTGCTTTGGAATGAATTCTTCTGTATGAAAAAAAAAAAAGTTGTGCTGTAAAGTATTCCTTGAGAAATGTTTATAATTCTATGAGAATGTAAATAGTTTCACAGTAATTGTTTTTCAGTTAGAATATTCTAACTTAATTGCAGCGCAGTCTCTAAATTTCTTGTTCATTAATTTTTAACTACAAAAGAATAAAAATTTTAAAAAAATGTGATTTATTTTAGAAAAAAAAATAATAACAGACCTAACCCAAGATATTAAAGATTTCTACAACAAAAATATCAAAACTCTATTGGAAGAGATAGAGGAAAACACTAGGAGATGGAAAGACCTACTATACTCATAGATTTATAGACCCAATACTCTGAAAATGACCATCTACCCAAAAGCGGTTTATAGTTTCAATTCAGTCCCAATAAAAACACCTGATGTTCTTCACAGAGCTTGTCAAAATGATCATAAAATTCATATGGACTCACAAAAGTCCCCAGATAGCCAAACAATCTTGGGCAAAAAGAACAATGCTGGGGGAATCACCATACCAGATCTCAGATTATATTACAGAGCTATAGTCATAAAAACAGCATGACATTGGCACAAAAACAGACACATAGATCAATGGAACACAATCGAAACCTCAAACATGAGTTCATATAATTTCAGCCACCTGATATTTGACAAAGGGGCTAAGAACACACAATGGAGGAAAGATAGCATCTTCAACAGATCTTGTTGGCAAAACTGGATCCCCCCCTGTCGAAGAATGAAACATTTCACTTATCTTTCACCCAGCACAAAAGTCACCTCCAAATGGGTCAAAAGCCTCAATATAAAGCCTGAAACTCATAAATTGCTAGAAAAAACATAAGCAGTACCCCTCAAGATATAGGCATAGGAAAGGACTTTCTAAATCAAACACCAGCTACTCAGGCACTAAGGACAACAATCAGTAAGTGCGACTTCATTAAATTCCAATGTTTCTGTACAGCAAAAGAAATAACTAAGTAAGGGAAGAGAAAATGCACTGAGTCAGAGATAATCTTCACCAGATACACATCTGACAGAGGATTAATATCCAGACTATACAAAGAACTCAAAAAAGAAAGAAGATAAACAACCGAATAAAAAGATGGGTGATAGACCTAAACAGAGAGATCTCAAATGAAGAAATAAAAATGGCTAGGAAACACCTTAAAAAGTGCTCCACATCCTTAGTAATTAGAGAAATGCAGATCAAAACCACTTTAAGATTCCGTCTTACCTCCAGTCAGATTGGCATAGATCAAGAGAATGAAAGACTGTAAATGCTTGAGAGGATGTGGTGAAAGAAGAACTCTCATTCACTTCTGGTAGAAAGGCAAACTCATGCAACCATTACTGAAAACAGTGTGGAGAATCCTCAGCAAACTAAAAATGTACCTACCATATGACCCAGTGATACCACTCCTTGGCATACACCCAAAGGACTCATCATACTATAGAGATACCTGTACATCCGTGTTTATTGCTTCTGTCTTCACAGAATAAATGTCCCTCACTTGATAGATGGTTAATGAAAATGTGGCATATCTACTCAATAGAGTTCTACTCAGCAGTAAGAAAAGAAAAAAATTATGAAATTTGCAGGTAAATGGATGGAGCTAGAGAGTGACATATTAAGTTAAGTAACACAAACACAGGAGAGCAAGTGACGTATGGTCTCTCTCATTTGTGGATTGTAGCACTAATCCCTTATACACGAGTATATAAATTCTGATGTAACACCAGAATCCAGGTAAAGGGAAAGGATACGTGGAGGTAAAGGACAGAAACAACCTGAAAGGAGGATAGTAGGGAACAGATGTTACCCGAGGGAGGTTGGAAAAGTTGGAGTAACTGGCAGGGAGGTGAGGAGGGAGGAACATGCAAGGGACCATTGTTTGGAGGAGGGAGGGAAGTCAGGAGAGATAAGATATTGGCAGGAGGGTGGGGATAATAGGGGCAAGATGACTAGGGAGGGAAGGAGGAGGGAAACTGGATAGGAGAAAAGAGAGCGGAGATGAGTGAATCTTGTGTGGGGCTAGGACACGTAGAGGGAAAAGTGATGCCCTAGAAACCCTATGAGAGATACGCATAGAGCATCTGAACATTAATGTATATGTATAACTGGGAGCTGCTTGGCAGGGATTACAGTGCCAGATAGAAGAGAACTTCCTTAGAGTGAATAATATACCGTAAAGCACTCATCAAAGAAGCTTCTTTTTGAAACAGATGGAGGCTACTACAGAGCTGCACATCTGGTCAGGAACAGAGAACATAAGACTGGGAGATGCCCATTATTAGGTGACACATCTGCAGTCAAATCTATACAACTAAGACTCATGGAACATAGTAGCATAAGGGGTAAAGGAAGGGCTAATGCACCCCTCACCACTCACCAGTGAGGCTTCCATGTATGTCAGAGTGTGGTTCACACAGAATGCCACAACTGGCCAACATTTGGAGAATAAAAGACTGTAGATTATAGGATGGCACTCCTATATGGGAACTCAACCACCCACAGCTCAGGGACCATTGCAGAAGAGGAGGCAGAAAGTTTGTAAGAGCCAGGGCTGGTTCATGAACACAGGGAGGTGGAGGCCCCCAGGCCACTCTAGGCTCCTTCTTATGAGTCTGTGGCAGCAGTGACATTGAACATGGGACTCATTTCACCTCAATTAAATAAGGACCCAAATAGGAGGTGAAAAATAGGTGGTGGGCTAGCACTACATTGAGAATACTTTTTTTCAAATATAACTCATTTTTTATTTATTGATTTTTTGTGTGTATATTTCATACAAAACTATTTGAGACCGATTGTTGCTAGGTGAGGGAGAGTATGACTTACATATGACCATTGGGTGGGCTGAATAAACTCCAGTGGATGCATTTACACTGAAAGACATTTGAGTTCAAACACATGAAATGAATAGGATTCAGCATGTATGGCACATTGCATAGGGTTTGTTGGGGGCATATGGGAGGTATGGGTAGGGGAGGGGATCTGCATATGAGTGTAAAATATATGAAATTTAGAATTTTCAAAAAAAAAGTTTTCAAAAATGAAGAAAAAGTATACATTATGTGGTGTTTAATGTTATCAATTTAATAGGATTTTGAATGATTTAGGAGACAAATTGGAAATGCCCATGAGCGGATTATCGATATTAGGTCAATTGACATGGGAAGATTTACATTAACTATGGGTCACTGTGTTGCATTGGTTAGGGTCCTGGACTGAATAAAAAGCAGAAAGTGTGCTAAGGATGAAAATTCATATCCCTGCACTTCCTATCTGTGAAAACAATGTGGTCAACTGCCTCGATATCCTACCACCACGCCTTGCCACCATGGTGGACTGTGCTCTTGAACTATGAACCCAAATAAATATTTTGTTTCTTACCTTGGCTTTTGTTATGGATTTTGTATATTAAAACAAATAGCTAACACACACGTAAAGCAGATATAATAGATTGGATTGTTTGTTCATTTATTTGCTGGTAGAATGATATGAAAAGTCTCACAGATGTGGAATAATGCAATACAGGAAAAGCACAGCTCAAAGGAAAGCACTATTTCTGAAATGCACCAAGCTCCAAGAGATTTGATTAATACTCTTAAAAGTACTAAACCACCATTCAATTTCAACTCCAAATGATTCTGTATTTTTTTTGTTTTTTTTTTTTTGTTTTTTTCATAATTATCACATTTTCAAAAAGTAAATGTGAATATCCTACCCCTTTTCCAACCACAAATAAGGTACTTTGGAACTAGGAGTGCAATAGCAGTGAGACCTTTAATGGTACAGACACACCACAGTTAACAGGAAGAAATTTATCTCCTAGCACCCTGGACCCTCCCCTTGGTCCTCCTTGACTGAGTATCGTAGGATGCATAGTCGTCCTGGACTTCACCTAGGTTTCTTTTTTTAAAATTATTTATCTAATAACCACATAATTAGAAGAAGCATTTCATTACAGCAGCATTGATTGACATTTTCAATAACAATTTCCAGAGCTAAGATGCATCTCTTTCAAAATTGGCTATAAATTTTTAGGCTTACAGTTGAATTAATACAGTTATACAATATTATGCTCAGTAGGATATTCTTTCCTTTTTTCTTCTTTCTTGAATTACGTCTATTTTTCTGGGCAAAGACTTTTGTAAAGACTTTGGTAGTTTATCACTCCCCCAGTATCTTCTTTGCTTAAGCACCATCCAAGTGTATGAACTTCGTCACATCCCCAAGCCAATTCTAACTGCTAGTAATTTTCCAATCTTAGCTCAGTTTCTGAAATGGGTGGGGATAGCCAGAAGACCTCAACAAGCAGACACTGGATACTATTGCAGGGCCCAGAGCCTCTTGTTTATTTGTAACTTCTAAGCCTAAACTTTTCTAAGATACTTTGGTCTTGAAAATATACCACCATAATTTTTCCCATACAATTCACTCCTCCTTTTCTCTTTACTCTCATTGGTATTATTTTCCTCACAATATTTGTGCTTTTATTATCCTCAAATCATTTTAAGAACTGTTGACGCTCTTTATCATAAGACAGACTCTTTTATTTCATTTCTTATAGAAAGGAGATATTTTGTTGAATGCCTGCCTCAGTTAACCTCTGCCCAAGTCTTCTTATGGAGTGGATACTATACTCTTCTGCTGAATCTAATATAATTATGAGAGAGAGGACTGAAGCCACCATGCCTTTCCATTTCCCAAACCATCCCTCCAGCCAATCTGTAAATGTGTCATTAATTCCTGTGGTTTTCTGCTAAGGCCAGAGTTTTTAATCCCTAAAGTGCTGTGTAAGGGCTCTAAGAAATGCTGTATTGTTAGAAATAAATGTGCTGTGCTATCTACCAAGCTTAATACAAACACCACCTTTTTCTGTTAGGGTCATATCCAGTGTAAATCTGTTTTCCCTGGCCATTCATCTACTGCCATGTAGGTGACCACACATTCATTTTAGAGCATCACTAGTATAACTGATGAACCTATGTGGTTTTAACAGATATAGTTAATAAAATTCACATTTTTTATTAATAATGGGTCACCATAAGAGTACAAACTTGAAAGTCGCAGCTATTTGATTTGTGGCCTTGAATTGATATAGCATTGATATAAAATTTGGTGTGAAAAAGTCTGCCATTGCCTCTCCATGGCTGGTGCCCAGGCATACTTATAGGTATCTTGTGGAATTCCACGGTGAAGGGACTGGCCAGCTGAAGCCAAGTCCTAGTCCAACTGAATGGCTATGAAGGCTCCTTCTCTCACATCACCAGATATAAATAAGCCTTGAATATATGGAGCATCAAATAATTGTCCAGGTCTGACTTACTAATGATATTTAGGATGTGGGTACAAGTTGAGAGTTTTTGCATTGGTTTAGTACAAACTTCCCTTTGCTTAGAATGGCAAGATGAGTGATGTATGTTACCAATAGAGAAAGAAACTATCATGCTGGGCTTGACTTCCATAGTGCCTGGAAGAGCAGACAGTCTCTTACAAGTCTACCTCCCCCATACATCTTAGTCCTGATATACAACCAACATGTATTACATTCCAGTAGGTTTAGCATCCCAGCTAAGGGGAAACAGAAGAACCACCTATGCCTGAGGCCATTGGGTAGCATGTACCTGTAACTGTCACTCTTTTGGTTGTGGGACTGAGCCTTTAATGGCTGTGCCATCTCTCCAATTGATAACAACCACTCTGTAGTTGAATTGATAATTAATTTGAGAATAAGTCACTCTAGAGATCATTTTCTGTAACATCTACTCTTGGTTCATAGAGATAATCACTTTTGGTTGTTGATCTAGGGTGGCTGCAGTGTAGAATGCTATAATTATTGGGCTTCATTTTAGATTTTGGCTGTTAGTTGATGAGGAACCTTTGTACAGGCATAGCTTAGCCTTCAGAGGTTTTCAGGCTGAGTACCCCAAGTATCATCTCTGTTCAGCCATCCGGCCTTGATATTGGGTGACACATGAGACATCACCCCAGATAATGCAAGGAGTCCTGGTGCTGACCACATTGGGCTCTGGACAAAGATATTTCTCTATCTGCAGGAGCTGTCTCTGATGAAACTTGATAAAAATCAATTGTTATACTATGGACTGCAGTATTTTTAGTTGTATAATTACTAGCTTAATAGTGTAGTCAGAAGATCCTTTTCATATTCCCCATCCTTCTCTTTAATCTTTAGTTTCTGGAATGATAGCCTATCCTGACCATATTGATATTCAGAGGTAATTCAGGTCTCTATTCTCATCAGAATCTCTAATTGCTTTCCTTAGATTTAATTTTGAAGATTCAATAAATACCTCTTCACACACTTCCCACCAATCCTGTTCTTTTCCTTTGGAGCCTCTTTTGTCAATATCTTAGACAAAGTATGATGGATCCACTCCTTTTCAGCTGTCTTTACGGTTGCAGCAGTGGTCAGGAGCACTTGGTTGGGGTTCTTCCAGTTTGGATGAAGCTTGACACTTGTTGACTTATCAGCACCAAGATGCTGAGTTGAAAATTACTGAGCTCTAGAAGTGGGGCCTGGGTAAGAAGTCCTTTTAACTTGAGGAATGAGAAAGGAGGACATGGCTAATACACAATTTCTCAAATATTGGTCCTTGGTTTACATGGTGAAGAAACCACATGGACCACTGCTGTTCATACAGCAGTTCCTGGGGAGGGGGGGGGGGGGGGGGGGGCTGATACTCAGAAGCTCTATTAGGAGACATTTAATCCAGCCTGATACTCAGAAGCTCTATTAGGAGACATTTAATCCAAGGCAGTTTTGTCTCTAAGACTCGTTTGGTGATATGGTTTATAAGAGTTTGATTCATCCTTTCTACCTTTCCAGAAAAAGGGTGTACCATGGAGTATGACAGTCCTAGTTAATGTTTAAACACTCCATCATCCCATGTAGCACTTCTGATATGAAATGACCGCCATGGTTGAATTTCCATTTTCTACTAGGCCAAATCATGATGCAATTTCTTCTAAGATAAATATCAGTCCTTGCGGTAGCAGTGGGGAGAAGGAACGCTCTATCAACGCAGAAAGGCAGCCCACCATTACCAGTACATATATTTTAACCTGCCTACCCTGGCTATTTCTGTGACATTATCCTGAATGCTCTGAAATGATCTAAATGTAGGTGGTGTTCCTCCCATGGTGCTTTCTTGTTTCCTTTTTTCTCTCCATCAGATAGCTTCTCACCTTCTCCTTTCTCCCCATCCAGTAATTTCTCAATGTTTTTTTGTCACTTAGTCAAATGATCCCTCTCCTTCTCTCCTTGTCCAGTGGCTTCTCACTCATTTTTCTCTCCCTGTTCATTGGCTTCTCACTTTCTTTTATCGTCCATCCAGAGACCCTCACCTTTTTTTCTTCTCTGCTTCCAGTGACTCCTCATCTTCCTTCAGTCCTACCTCCCACTTTTCCTTGTCTCTCTCATCTTAGCCAGCAATTGTCCTTTGTGCTCATGTATCTTTTCACACCTTCTTTCCTGCTACAGCAGTCTCCTTCACTCGTCTCTCTCTGTTGGAATTTAATATCTCCCCATTTTTATCACACACATACACACATATTATATTA